>NC_140546.1:37347942-37387942 GCF_057382185.1 Mchenga conophoros
GTTATCTTTTTACAAAAAACAGCTGAACATGAGAAGTTTTTGGACCAATTTTGTGTTCTCCATTCTTTAAGCACCGGTTCGAGCACCGTTTAAGCACCGGCACCGTTTCAAAAGTACCGGTTTGGTACCGGTATCGGATAAAACCTAAATGATACCCATCCCTAGTCATCCTCTGGCCCTGACCTACCTTTCATGGTCCAGCACATTTCTGAGTTAACTCACTTTAACTCTCAAAGTGCTGATAATGTAGAGATAAAAAAATGATTTTAAAAACTGAGAATCTTTATTCTGTTCATTACCAACACACACCACCTGCAGGTCCCTGTTGTCTTTACAGTAATCGGGGTCAGACTGGCACAAATGCTTCCAGGATTGAGTTTTTCCAGACAGTCTTGGTTAAATGTTGAACGGATTAAAGGGGGTTTGGAATCCCAGGCTCACACTTTAATACAGGAGCAGCTGAAAGGAGCTTCTTGTTAGCCAGGTATACCTGTGACAGCTCAAAATGACCCACAGACAGTCTCAGAAACATGAAGGCAGAGCAGAGCACACCTGAAACAAACAAAAAACACCGTGGACCTCTGTACCTGTGATGGAGCCAGAGCACAACATTTATATAAAAGAGACACTTTTGTGATGGACAGTGTTACACACACACACAATCATTGTTTTCATCACTACACTGCCTGTCTGTTCTCTTGGGATGCTGCTGCGCTGCAAACACAACTTCAGCCTCACAGTAAAGTACATGATTTAAGCAGCTCAGTCAGCCTGTCACAGCTACATGACAGCATCTCTGTGTGTGTGTGTGTGTGTGAAGCTCTCACCTGGGTTGCAGTCAGTGAGCAGGGAGCAGATGGACAGTAGGACCTTGGAGATGGTGAGGGCGGGACTCCAGTTGTCCTTCAGGATGTCCAGACAGATCACGCCCTGACTGTTGATGTTGCAGTGGTAGATCCTCGTACGGAACGTCACCTGATTGGTTAAGAAACAGTTTCATTTGATGCTGCATCCTGTTGATCCTGACCTCTGAGCCAATGACACGTTTTAAAAAAGGCTTATTTTAGGTTTCGTTTAACTATCAACAACATGTAAGGTGATCAAACAAACAAGTGTTTTTTATATTTTGGGACTGTGGTGGACTCGAGTCCACCACAAAAAGTCTAGGAGAGGACGGCCGCTCTATTTCTGTTCCCTTCACAATAACTAAGAACAAACAGGCCCAATAAACCAGGCCTATGATAAGAGACTTGCAGTGTTTTCCTGCAGCTCCGTCTGTTAGCACATGCCTCCTGACATTTAGGACGTGACAGGTTCAATCAATGAAACACTTGTCAGTTAGATTAAACGAGCAGCACAGGCTGACAGCGCTCTTCATATCCTGCCTGTGTGCCTGCATCAACACTGAAGACATTCCATAGCTCAGCACAAAGAGCCCTGCATCATTAAGCGGTGACCTTTGACCTCTGTGTGTCTTTAGAAACGAGGCTGATGAGCTGTAGCTTGCCCCCGTTCATGTCACCCTTCCTCCGTTCAGAGAGACAAACCCTCCTCCTATTATGAAGATCAACAGATTGATTTATCTGTCACTGTTTCACGTCAGCAGTGCTGCAGCGCCACACTGGAAACATCTCAGAGGACTTCACTGATACACTATAAATATACATTGTGTTATCTTGCACAGCATGAGTGTTAAAAAACTTGAAATGTTATCATTACACATGCTCTGGCTAAGCAGTGTGAGTGCTGTCAGGCATTTGAGTGTGAGCGAGCTATGTGAGGGCTGACTCTTGTCATCTGCGGTGCTGTTTCCAAACCAGGAAGAGATGCGGAAGCTGAGATTATTTTCAGCGGCACTTCTGTAAAATCTGCTCATAGCTGGGACGGGAGGTCCACCTCCATCAGCCAGGTGACGGAGAGGTGGGTTAGCTCGTCTGTCTGAACTCCCGAGAACTTGTGCCGTGAATCCTTTCTGTCAGAGAGCTGCAGGTATAGTCCGTCGGTTATAGTGTCAGCTGCTCCTTTGCTGTAAGCGCACTCGTTGTGGTCGGCTGTAAGACCAACACCTGTGCGTGACGTGACTGGTGATGTCACATGTCAGTAATGTGAGCAGAAGGGGCGCGGTGTGTTCTAGCAACGTTATTTGTCCCGAGTGCACGTGTCATGCAGCCCAGCAGGGAACATGTCACGCTGGACGCTGAAGTCGATGAGCAGCACTCTGGCTGAAGCCTTCTGGTTTCTCTACGTGAGTCAGAGACACAGGGTGGAAACCTCGGCTGAATGGTTTGTTCTGTACGGCAGCGGGCCCAGCTTGGTTGGGAAGCGTGAGCTGATGTGAAGCCTCTCAAAGCATTTCATGATACAGCAGCTGGCACTCTGCTTTGGCTGAGGGTCCATGAAGATATCTGTCAGCTGTTCTTCACAGTGTGTTGGCACGCAGCCTGGGATGAGATCTGGACCCATGTTGCAGAAACCTCCTCATGCTGTCTGCAGTCACAGCCAATAGCTGGCAGGCTGGAGGCAGTGATAGTTGTTTGCAACCTCAAACATGTCCACTGTTCAGTGCCTGAAGTCTTTGCCATAAATGCCTCATGTCCTTGGTGCATTCATTGGACAACTGTTTTTAGCTTGTTCTTCAGTGTCACCAGCTCTGAATGCAGCGTCACAAATCCTCAGCAAGAAGCCGACCTCCCGTTAGCCGAGGTTTATTTCTGGAACGCAGCCTGACAGATTTAGCAAATCGGTGCATTTGTTTATAAATCCCATCATGAATATTCCTCTAGGTCTGTCGTCTCTTTGAAACGCTCCACTGTGCGCACTCAAAGCAGCCCTGTACACACTGAAGCCTCCTGTGGCTGCACGCTGATGCAGTCCTTGGTGGCTCTCATCTTCCTCCGAGCCTGAAAGCTGGGTAAGGGAGGAGAGGGAGCTGCAGTGTATGTGTTTTTTCTGTTTGAATGTACATTAGCCCGTGTACGAGTCCCTCTTGTTGTGCATGTAACAAATGGAAGTGAGGTAAAAAAAAGACCTGGGGCTGTAGCTCAGGTGGTGTTTGATCCCTGGCTCCTCCAGTCTGCACGCATAATATCCTTGGACACTAACCCTGAGCTGCTCTCCAAGGATCGATCGCATGTATAGGAAAAAGTTCTCGTATGCGCCGAGTTGTATAAAATGCTTTGAGTGCTCAGGTAGAGTAGATAAGCACTATATAAGAACCAGTCCATTTACCATTTAGCCAACAGGCCCGAGGAACCTGCCAGTCAGCCGAGGTCAGCCCTTAACCTGCCTTGATGCCTTCTTGCTTCCCTTGTTTACGTCTCCTTCACTCATTCATGCTCGCACATTTTTCTGTGTGAGCTACATTCTGATGGATGTGGTCAGAGAGCAGCTTGGGGTTCGTATCTTGCCCAGCGATATTATGCATGCAGACTGGAAATGAAATCCCAGAAAATGAGATTTATATCACGCAGAGGAAGATCAAGTGTATAGAGAAGTTTAGTTCAAAGCCACGAGTTACTGCAGGGCACAGTGCTGGGGGAATCTCACCTCAGCCGTCACTCAACCAGTTCTGAGCTCGGACCAACGTACAAATACTGATGCAGCATCCCTGCAATGCTCAGCCTCTAAAGTATCAGTGTCAGCTCAACCTAACATTAGTGAGTGATCCAGGGCAGTGAGCAGCTGTCACATGGCTCGCTGTACGTTGGATGGCAAAGATCACGACCACGATGGAAAAACAAGGCGGCAGGAGGCCAAGAGTTAGGATGGGCTCTGTGTGAGGACCCACACAGCTGACACTGAACAGGAGATCATATATCGAGGCCTGGTCACATGATTCCCAATAACTTTGAGCTGCTGTAAATTTCAAAACCACAAAAACAAAAAGTGATACACACTGGACAGATGGAGCATCAACATCTGATTACACTCCTGGTAGGCGAGGTTCGGGATGGTCTGAATGATTCCCAGGCTGCTCTTAACTTCACCACTGCAGTCACACTCGTGACTTTCTATTTCACATAATCATACGAGACATACAGAAATATGAGAGATAGTTTACATAAAGTCTATCCATGTATCACAACGGTGGGAACGCCACCAATCATTTCTACCATGTGACGCCGTGCCGTCCTTGCACAGTGCACACACAGCTCACCTGCGCTGTGCAACACTACAGATACTTTCTCCAGTGCTGCTCCTCATGACTAAGATACTGATACTGCAAATGCAGCAGCCTACTTTATTGTAAACGACAGTAAGCCAAGAAGAGCAGCTGAAAATATCAGATTTAAGCAGCTGATTAAAGTCACTGACGCTTCCTCCCTGTTCTGTCTGCATGAGCACAGGGCTGCAAGCGGCTCAGTGTTGAGGATGCAGAGTTTTACATACTGGAACAAGTCAGAGATATAGACCCAACAACAAGGAAATTAAAGAGCAAGAATTCAGAACTTGTAACAAAGTAAACAGACTTTGTTACTTATGGTTGTCTGTAATGGCCTCGTAACACAAAGCAGATGAAAGAAAATAAAACAAACAAGCTCAACACATTTTTCACAGATTTGTGAAATTCCACTAAAAATATGACTCTGAGCGTTCCTGTGAGTTTGATACATGTGAGTTTGATACATGTGAGTTTGATACATGTGAGTACACCTTTAGCAAAGGTTTGCTAAAAACATGCTGTGAATATTTAGTTGAATCACAACATTTGGTCAAGAACACCCTCAGTGTAAAACATCATATATGCATATTTGCTAACACACAGTTTTGGACCGCTCCTGTCAGTGGCACATGTGCACAGACACTAAACGACCCGCTGTAAAGCATTAAACATGGCACAGATAGTTTCCTGCCTTATCGTTTAAGCACATAAATAGCAGTTAGATATTACTTAGTGAGTATTCCTAGACTCTACTGGAGGGTGGCCGAATGCAGCTGAATGCCAGGGCATGCAGGACAGGACAAGGCGATCAGAAGCACCTCATTGCTTTGATACAAACTGGCAGTTTGATTTGAACATGCAAATGCTGCAAAAAGTTTAGATCTCTGTTCCAGGGTTTTGCCTGTTTCTGAGGGCTCAGTCTCCTCCTCAGCCTGCATGAACGCACAACGTCCTACAGCAGTTTTACAGCAGAAGGACACACACGGTGGGGGAAAGCAGCACATCTTGTGGCCGTCTCAGAGGCTGCACAAACCGTAAAGCCGGGTTTCCACCACAAAAGTTGGCGATAAAGACCGAGCCCTGCTGCAGAGTTTAAGGGAACCCGACCTGCAGAGAATATCATTTCACAGCTGTGTGGCTGCTTCAAACGTTAGATCCACTCCTGATGGTGTGAGGAAGGACACAGAACCAGAGTGAGAAGTGGGTTTGAGATTAGAGATCAGATTTCAAACGTGTGGATTAGGGCTGCCACGATTAGTCGACTAGTCACGATTACGTCGACTATCAAAATCGTCGACGACTGATTTAATAGTCGACGCGTCGTTTGAAGCTTTGTAAGATCCTGAAAGACGCAGGAATAAGTAGCAGGATTTAAGAGTGTAATAACGGACTGAAACAGAAGATGGCAGCACTGCATGTACAAGGATGCCAGCTGCCGTTAAACCCCGAAGAAGAAGAAGAAGCTGTGTCCCAGAATTCATAGCGCCCAGCTCAGTTTCCAACAATGGCGGCAGCTAGTTAGTTTTAATATTACTCTTATTATTCTTTCTGGGTCACAAAATAAACGTTTAACATATTTTCAGGCGAGAATGTAGCTGTGTAAACCTCAAATATCTGCTCAGTTTATCAGGACACCGCATATTTTCAAAAGCGCTCCGACGTTTTCGGAGACGTCTGTTACCCACTGAATGTCAGATGCTGCTGGTGCAATAAGCTGTACCTGTACGTCCAATGGATGATGCTCTGATTAGTCGACTATCAAAATAATCGTTTGTGGCAGCCCTAGTGTGGGTGCTTGGTTACAAAAACAACACTATGTCCCTGATGCTTAAGCCACTGTGACACGGCGCACCCATGACCAGCTACACTTTCACCAACGTGTCACTGAACTGTTGGTCAGTGCTCGTTGAGAACATCCCAGTGGATGCTGCGTCTGTTCACTGGGAAAAAAACCCAAACTTGGAACCAGTTCAGCTTTTGTTGTGAGAGAAAAATCACTTTGAGCACTGATGGTGTGAGCACAGTGTTAGGCAGAGGGTCAAATAGAGGAGAGGAAGATTTCAACAGCAGCCCTGTTGGCTCATGACAGAGGGAGCTACACTTGGAGCTCTGCTACAGACAAACCTGTGCAGGAACAATAAGGACTAGACTTCCTGCACCATGGTCCGTCTATTCTTTCCAGCATGGTTTCAGTTTGCTTCAGCTCACAGCTGTTGGTTTATGCACAGCTCTCTTTAGGTCCTGTTGTGAAACCTTGATTCTGCTGTAGGGTTTCTTGGCACCATTGTCCTGCTGCTGTGTGACGCATTTTAGGTCAAGCCTTTGTATTTAGACGTCTGACTTCATACAGTGACTTCAGAGTGCCCAACACCCAAACAACCCCACATCGCCACCACGTTCCCCACCATGTTTGACAGTGAGGCTAATATGCCACGTCTGCTTTGTGGCACTGTGAGTTGGAGCATCTCAGCTGTGGTCTTGTGGTCCACAAGGCAACTCTTTTCTTTCTTTCTTTATAAATAGAAGAGAAGCTTTGCCCTAACAATCCTTTCGAAACAGCCAGTTACGTCTGAGCGCTGCATGGTTTGAGGGTAAGTTTCCTGGGACGCCCACTCCTGTGGCATTAACACACTCCTACATGCTGCAGACGACAAACTGCCAAAGAGGTGGTCACACTCACTAATGATCTAATCCAGTGTGTTTGATTAGCAGCACCAAGCTGCTGCTGACTGAATACTTCTGGCATCGGTGAACACGCTAACCACACCTGCACACTCGGATATGTGACTCCTGGTATGTTGCAGTTTTCCTGAAAGCTGCACAGCACGAACTCTGAAGTTTACAACGTTGTTCTTGATGTTTCCTCTGTGACCGTTGTAAGTGCCAGTTTGTGCGTTTGTATCACAGCCTGTCTGACTGTGTCTGCTGTGTCAGTGGTGTGGTTAATCTGCTGTTTTGTTCCCCTCTCTTATCTGATTTCATTGGCACTGTGGGGAAATTGTACACCGTACATCAGTTTGGGTTCAGTTATTATTAACTGACAGTACTGGCTTAGTAAAACTGTTAAAGAGCTAAATGAAGATCTAAAGAGGAGATGATCTGAGAAACCAAGAACAGAACATGTGAAATCCCACCGATGAACGTAGTTTGTAATGAAAACTGACTGTTAATACAATAAATAAAAGAAGCTGTCAGCGAGTACTTGTAGTAATCCTAAAGAATTCAGTCTGTCTACTACTACCAGCTTTGCATTTACAGACACTGACACTTCTTTCATTTAGGATTAGAGACTAAAGGAAAGCAGCTTTGTGCGCTCAGTACGAGCATCCTCTGTCCTGGGCTGCAGTCACATGTTGTTTTGTCAACATGCTGAAGGTTAACGAGCCTTCAATGACTCGTTGTTGTTGGACAACAGTGACAGGCAGCTAGGACAACGCTGCCATTGTTCACAGCTGTAGGGGAGGAGCGTAGCTGCAGGGCGTCATTCACCTTGGGTGGTTTGAAGGGGTAGTCTGGTGTGAAGGCGATGTCCAGGAAGAACACTCCCCCCTCATACACGGAGCCCGGAGGGCCCAGGATGGTGGACCTCCACTCGTAGATGTTGTCTCCTTTAGGGCCGGCGCTGCATGTACAAAAATAAAAGAGGAAGAAAAGAAGAGAATCTTTTTACCGACAGGTTTGTGTGTTTCAGTCACTCTGGTTAGGTTATAATCATCAGCTGCTGTCCACACAAGACTCAGACCGCTGTCAGCAACAAAGACTGGATCAAACCTTTGTGGAGCATCATTAATATCAGTGGAGGGCTGATGTCTGTGGCATGTGAATGCAAGCATGAAACACAGCTACACACACACACACGCGCACACACGCACACACACACACACACACACACACGCGCACGCACACACACACACACACACACGCACACGCACACGCGCACACACACACACACACACACACACACACACACACACACACGCACACACACACACGCACACACACACACACACGCACACACACACACACACACACACACACACACACACACACACACGCACACACACACACACACACACACACACACGCACACACACACACACACACACACACGCACAGCTGTGAGAGGAGATGCACTAATCCAATTCCCTTTTCGACTGGCATTAGGCCAGATGCTCCTGTCAGTTCTTCTCTTACTTTTACTTTCATCATTGACGCAGTGACAGAAACGTGGAGCTGTTGGTGTGAAACAGCAGGCGGTTATAAAGCGCCGGCCGCTGCATTTGTTGTCAGCGTGTGTTTGGACACAGAGAGGAATTATGGAAGCAGGCTGGAGAAAGGATGCCGATGTTCCTCTGGATGGATAAAAATAGTCTGGGCTGTGGCAGTGAGCCGGGCCCGGTGGGGACCCGAGGCCGACACGTCTCTCCACTCTGCCTGATGTGGCTCAAAGAAATCTATGTTTGTGTGCCAAACAGATTTTACTGCCAGTGGTTGGATTCATCGTGGTGGCGACACTGACAGAGTATTTCAGTTATTTTAAGCCATTTATTTCAGGTTCAAGTATCCACATGCATTTTAAACAGGGAGCACATTTTCTAGTTGTGTGTTACAAACATGCCAGCTGGGAAATCTGGGTCCATTTGACTCAAAACGTAGCACCTGTATAGTCGTAATCTGAAACGGGCAAAGGCCTCAGTCACACAGGCCGAAGCTCAGTCTGCTAACCACCAGTCGCTAGGAACAAGGGTCACTAAAGGTTCTGCTGGGGGGACAAAGAGGTGCTGAAACAGAAACGCTGGGACTGCCCTGGTGATGAAGGACTGCTGTGGCTGCTTGGAGTCTGCAGAGACTTGCTAACTAACCAAGCACCATTCAAACTGAAACAGAGAACGTTTGCCTTCTAAGCAAACCTTGTGGCTCACCACTGACCTGCTAACTACAGCTGACCGTGTCAACACGCTCCTGACCAGAGCACATGCAAACATGTTTCTGGTATATGTCACCTGGCAACCTCCTGCAACCACTCATCCACTGGTCTGGGAACATAGTGACTTGTGGCTGCTATGGGATCACTGACACGTCACTAGTGAGTGGAACTTTAGTGCTTTCACATCTCCAGCAGCCACCCAGTGGTTCCTGACTGGGAATGACCTCAGTTTACTTTCTCACTAACATTATTTTCTTTCCAATGCTGCACTGATTTGTGAAATCCTCACCAACTACAATATTTTAATTACTAATATCAATGCAAACACCTTTTCCTACTAACAGAGACAGAGACAGACCCGGAGCTGGCCGGAGAGATGATATCTTTGGTAAGGCCTCAAAGGCCGCTATGAAGAGTGGCTGAGGAGAAGGATCGCCACATAAACTGCTGAGCCTTCGGCCACTGTGGAAGATAAGGCCGTGGTCCCCAACCCCCGGCCCACGGCCCGGTACCGGTCTGTGAGTCGTTTGGTCCCGGGCCGTGAGAGCTGAGGCTCGGGTGTGAAATTGATGGTTTTCAGGGTTTTTATCGTAAACGCGGGTTCCCTGGGTCTTTCCCGTGTTGTAGTTGTGCGTCTTATTTTGAAAGAAATGTGTTACCATAGCGACCAGAGAGCATTGAGGGGCAGAGAGGAGGACGTTACTCTCAATGTTGTTGGTGCACTTCAGGAGGACGCTGCTAATAAAGTTACACAATTACACACTGAATTTGTGTTTATTGTTATATCTACAAAATACCCGTTTTTGTCGTATCATTTATTTTGTTGTATTTATCCGCCACACCTTAAACTCCGGTCTGTGAAAATACTGTCTGACGTTAAACCGTCTGTGGGCACCGCTGCTCAGTCACAGCAAGGCTCACTGTAAAATCATCTAAACTGCTGTTATTGTCACCCAAAATTACGCGGTTGCTTTTCGACATGTTGTGTATTTTTCACACTAGCTTTACTTCCCCCTTTATTTCAGGTGTTACACCGACAGTGTTATGGATGAAAGTTGATTGAGTCTCTTGCCAAACCTTGTGTGAACACTGTCACAGAGCTCTGCGTGAAGCAGGTGGATTTTAAATCACTGAATTACTTTTGTAAATGATTTCATGAACACAGCACATACAAGCTCATGTTAGATGCTTCAATCCAAAAACAGCTCAGCGCTCAAAAATTCACGTCATTAAATCCTATTAAGAGGCAGACACTGGGCTCTACACCTCTTCAGCTCGTTCATTTCTTCCTGCAGTTGCAGTTTACATGCTCCGTCACAGCTTTCTCTTCCTGTACATGCAGCCTGACACAACCTGCTCTGGCAGGAGGACAGATCCCAGCTCCAGTGGAGAACGGGTTTGATTTTCTATCACCTTCCTACGCCTGTCAGGATGATGGAGGACACAGATCTTGAAAATTCACCTAAGGGTCTGCTCTCCTATTTATCCAGGGGAACTTTTTCTTTTTAAAATCTCGGCTCACTTCTAGAGCAGAGAATGACCTGAGCTTGTTTGTAATGAGGGCCAAATGGCAGTGATGGACGCAGCTATTTCCACACTGTAAGCCATAAATAATGAGCACTGAGCTTGTCCCTCTACAGGGACATAAAGAAAGAACCTCGTCTGTAAACGGCTCTCTGGTGATAGCTGAACTACAACAGTGACACAAATTAGACCCTCCTTCAGAACGTTTTTAGTGGACTTTATTGTGGAATGACTTCATTGGCTTTGCATATTTTGCTGGCAGTTAATGAGACAACATCCAGAGGACATCATGTGTTTGAATGCTGCGTCTAAATATAGTCTTGGTGTAGTGGCCACAGTTCAGCTCTTTGTTAAGCAGCACAATCACAGGTTTGCTGGAGATATCATTACACCTGAAACTCTTCACATTATAACAGAACAAAAAGATGACTTTAACTGTCCTTTCCACCACGGAGCTTAGCTAACATGCCAGTAATGTCCCTGCAGTCAGCTACAGACAGAAATGAACATTTCTAATAATTTACTAAACTAAGTGTTTACAGCTGTGAAACAGGAGGAGGCTCAAGAAGCCTGGAGAGCAGGCCGGCAAGAAATCAGAGAAAAGCTTGGCTAAGAGAATTTAAGCTGTGGTGAAGGAAGGTGGTCATACAAACACTGACTTTCAATCTATCCATCTGCTTCTTGATGCGTCCTCAATCATCCAGGTAAGGAAATCTCCAAGAGTTGATTCTGTTCATCTGGACGTAGCGTTTTGTGGGAGAAACGTTTCGTCACTCATCCAGGTGACTTCTTCAGTCTCAGCTGACTGCAGGGTTCCCCACTGAAGGGCTGGTTTCAGTTATTATGCAAATGTCCTGTTTATAAGGTTGGAAACCTGCACAGAAAGACCTGATGGAGGAACTGAACTCAGGACCTTGTGCATTACATGCACATGAGGGGCCACGTAAAGTTGCAACATAAGGCAGCGCTCTGTCCTTAATTTAACTCTGCTGTGTAGTTTGATCATTTTCACTTCCATCAATGATGTGGCATCCCACTGTTCCCAACACATGTTCCAGTTCATTTCATAACAGATACCAGCAGGATTTTCCCCATTAGACTGGTTTTCAAAGTGTCCCTTTGGGTTTTTGAGCAGATTGTAATGAAACAAGATGTGAAAAAATCACTATGCTGAGCAGGACGACAACGAGCACAAACTAGAACTGAAAATATCTGAAATATCATCTCTTTGATAAACATATAAATGATGCATCAAAAGCCAGAGATTAGGCTTTGATTCACAGACAGACTGGAGGTCAGTATGAACACATGTCCATACTGTGACTACAACGGTCTCCTACAGAAGATCTCCAAGCCTGGAGTGGAGAAAACTCAGAAACCTTTATGCTAACAGATATCTGTGATTAAAAACTGCGTTTGAGACTTTGTTTCACACTGAGATGGGGTCATGATTAATGAGTACTAGCAGAGCACGGAGACTTTTAGATGTTCAGGGTGTTTGTTTTGGTCTTTAAAGATGTGAGTCACCGGATGCAAAAACTTTTTAAACCTTCATCTAAAAGTTCTTCTAAAAAGTCGGAAATTTTTAATTGATTTTTAATTTACTCTTGTGTAACAGCTGATCCAACGACCACAGTCAGCCACACCTCCCTTTGAGCTCTTTTGTGGCTCGTGCATTTATTTATTTTCTCGTACCAGAAGCTATTTTTAGCCTGGCAGCAGAGATAAGCTCTCATTGGGAGTTCAGCAATGGGAGTGCTCAGCTAACAGACCAAACAGCTCTGCAGTCTTTAACAATGAGAAGGGCTAATATTACCACTGCATCTGTAGCTGGTTGGATGCTACTGCTGATGTGTAGTTATTAAAGAAAGAAACAGCACGTGAACAACTCAGCTAAGGTTGTGAATATGTCAGATTACCTGTTTGCAGCTTTATTTAGAGAGGAGCTCTCACACACTCAGACTCATGCAGGACAAACACAGTGTAGTAATGCTGGCTCAGCTGCACCTGCTCAGAGCTACTGCTGAGTCTGTACGTGGTCACACAAAAGCTCTCAGCTGCTTCATCTTACTCACCTACATGTGAACCAAGCTTCACAGCTTCACATATCCATGCTACATTCACAACAACACTCGAATTATTATTACAACTTGTATCTATTCTGGGGCAATGTTTGCCATTTGACTTGTAATAAGAAATATTGATATGTCTTCTGTTTAGCGTCAAACATACTTGAAGGTCATTAAATGTAAAGATTATCTGACAGACTGAAGCAGCAGCGACTGACCTGTGCTGTTGTTACAGGAAGACCTCACACAGACATCCTGACTCATATCTGTGAGACCACTGGACCAGACTGGCTAATCGAATGTGTAATGCCAAAGCATTAAAAAATAAACTTATTAGTTCATGCTGAGAGCCACGGTCCACTGCCACACATGCACACAGACACGCTCTGTGATGCTTACAGTAAGGACAGAGCGGCACAAATACACGTGTTTGCAGTTTGCAGAGCTCCAACACACAAAGATAAAGGACAAACGCCCCTCAGCACTCTCTGTGCTCTGGTGGACAAACAGACCAGAGACAAACAGGCGTACAAACAGGCGTACACACAGTCGTACACACAGTCGTACACACAGTCGTACACACAGTCGTACACACAGTCGTACAAACAGGCGTACAAACAGTCGTACAAACAGTCGTACACACAGTCGTACACACAGTCGTACAAACAGGCGTACACACAGTCGTACACACAGTCGTACACACAGTCGTACACACAGTCGTACAAACAGGCGTACAAACAGGCGTACACACAGTCGTACACACAGTCGTACACACAGTCGTACAAACAGGCGTACAAACAGTCGTACAAACAGGCGTACACACAGTCGTACACACAGTCGTACACACGGGCGTACACACAGTCGTACACACGGGCGTACAAACAGTCGTACAAACAGGCGTACAAACAGGCGTACACACAGTCGTACACACGGGCGTACAAACAGGCGTACACACAGTCGTACACACAGTCGTACACACAGTCGTACACACGGGCGTACACACAGTCGTACAAACAGGCGTACACACAGTCGTACAAACAGGCGTACAAACAGGCGTACACACAGTCGTACACACGGGCGTACAAACATGACGAAGGTCCTCAGTTCCCTTGTGCTGGACATAAAGCCACCTATTTGTGATCACTTCCTCTTCGGACACTGTTACACACTTTGCCTTTAAAATTAGAAACCAGAGAGAACTTTAACCAAGCATGCTGCATTGTTCAGTGATGAAAATCTCCAAACATCCATATCTCATCATTTACAGTCAAAGGCATATCTCAAAGACCAAGTGAAACACCTGATAAAGCAACAGCTGAGTTAGAACAGCAGGCTCGGTGACCTCTGGGTTCTGGTTCACAATCGTGTCTGTGATTGTGTCAGCTGATCCTTTTGGCCCCTGACGACCAGGAGCTCTGTCCATCCTCGCCTATGCTGCTAGTTTTTATGGATGTCACATGACGTTTAAGGACAGTAACAACCTTTTCATCATCTGATCATCTGTCATGGATGCTTTTCATTTGACTTTTCAATGTATTTTTCCTTTTTATGCTGGAAACTGCACCTTGGAACAGCTGCAGTTTTCACAGTATCAGTTTCTTGAATCTGCACTAAATAAGCCGTCTTATTTTTGTGAAACGGCATTCACGTACATGCTCGTGTACTGCTCAGGATGGTGGCTATCCCACTGCAATCAGCACCCAAACTGGAAAAGCTTGTGTGTTTGCACGGCTCAGATTAATGACAGCTTCAGTTTGTCCCACCGTTTGTTATTTTAAGAAAGCTGAACTGTGGAAACTGAGTAAATATGAAGCTTTTAAACAGTCGACCGCTCTGTTAAATGAAGTCTTAACTTAGCATGTCTAACAATACAAGCTGTTTTATCTGTCCAACAGCCGACTGATTAGATTGTGATCACAAACAACCCTTTTTGATAAGCAGGGAACAAGTGATTGCTAAAGATGGGCAGATATGTATCCTGTGACACGCCAGCAGAAGGTTGTCAGACTCAGCTCGTGTTGTTGCAGTGAAAGAGAGGACAGCAGAAACTGTCTAACATCCCTGCCTACCTTTAACAAACCAAATGAAACTGGATGACGGCTGGTGCAGAGCTAACTCAGCACTCGGGCCCATATTTGTTTGACTGTTTCATCCATGTGCATCCAAGCACCAGCCGACAACCACACGCTGACATGTTAGCGAGTTCTTCACCATGTGTGTGATGAAGACACAACATTCGCCAGAGTACGCCATATGGGAGCCAACACAAAAAGATCTGTAACAACAAACCCAATGAGCCGCTTAAATCACCATCACCCGGCATGAAGACGCTAACACATGGCTGAATCCAAATGTAGCCAGAGCACAGAGCCAGCAACACTGACACTGGCCTCTGTGAGCAGTGAGAAGCACAAGTATGGGGGAACTCCAGGCCTCGAGGTCCGGGGTCCTGCAGGTTTAGATGTGTCCTTGAGCCAACACAGCTGATTTAAATGACCTCCTCAACACAGCTGAAGTTCTCCAGAGGCCTGGTAATGAACTAATCATGTGATTCTGACCCAGGGTGAGATATAAAACCTGCAGGACACGGGCCCTCGAGGCCTGGAGGTGCCCACCTCTGGTCTACGGTAACAGTGAAATCAAAGGGTTGGCTCGCCTTCGTCCGTCAGCCGGAGACTCACAGCGACAGAGTTTAACGGTGGAAGCACAACGTTGGTGTAACTCCAACACACTAACCTTTGAAACAACACCAAACCAATTAGACTTCTCCACTGTCTTGAACATGTTACCTAGCAACATTGTATCCCTGCAGTGACTTTGTGCGTGTGTGTGTGTTGATTTTGTGCTGCAAGAGGAATCTCCATGGAAACAACAACAGGCAGACACAACAGCACAGCTTGACTCACCTGAAAATCATCTGTCCTACAGATAAAGCGCAGGCGAATGAGCCGAGCCTTTGTTTGTGGCTCGTAGTGCCCAAAGAGGACCTTCAGCCAATAAGACCATACAAGAGAAATCCAGACACGGATTACGTCGTAAATGTTAATCACTACTCTAACACACTCCCTGCACACCTGTTATGATGACAACTCAAATAAGATGTGAAGCTTGCATCAATGCGGAGCAGATTTAAATGAATTTGGCTTTTATGCATGATTTGTTTTATTGGTAAGCACGGACAACACAGTATGGGGAAAAAATCATCCACAACTCGGTTATTCACGTCCTGTCTTTCTAAAGAACTGACAGTCTGAAGGTGCTTTCATATACAGGGATGAGGTTATCCTAGCTAGTTGACTTTTAACAAAAAGCACTTCTACCTTACAAGACAGATTCTTTCATAGCACACTCGGTCATACTCTATAACTTTAATATGTGGAATTGATGAGCCAGGGATCAAAACATCAATCTTCCAGTTAGTAGATGATCTCGAGCCACAGCCTTCCTATTTATATGTTCGACCAATCAACAAACACATGTCAAGCAACAGTCATCTTTGGCTGGCTCTCTACTCTGTGGTAGAACTAAAACAAAGCCCCAGTAAGTGACCCCACTGGACTTCCTGCACCATGGACACTGTGGGACACTGTCCAAGTTAAAGTCCATCTGGATCTGAGCGTCACTTGTAAGGCAGCTGAGTAGAGCTGATACGTTGCAATAGGTATTGGCTGCTGGGGATTCCCATAATGCACCGACTGTTTCCTCTTCAGTCACCCACACTGCTTTGCATTTAATCTTTAGTTATTATTACAATTAAATGCAAAGTGGTTATTATTAATCTCCGGCTCTCTTCCACACTGTGCCTGTTTTCCTGCCTCCCTTGATTGTTGGGGATTTCTCTGTGTTACTGTCGGATCTTTACCTTAAAAGCACCTTCAGGCTACTTGTTGTGATTTTTGATTCACTTCGGTTTTACTTATACATCGCCAATCACATAACCAGTCGCCTCAACAATCGCCTTTATATTGTAAGGTAACAGGAAGCCAATGAAGGGAAGCCAAAACAGGAGAAATCTGCTCTCTCTTTCTAGTCCCTGTCAGGACTCTTGCTGCAGCATTTTGGATCAGCTGAAGGCTTTTCAGGGAGTTTTTTGGACATCCTGATAATAATGAATTACAGTCGTCCAGCCTGGAAGTAATAAATGCATGAACTAGTTTTTCAGCGTCACTCTGAGACAGGATATTTCTAACTTTAGAGATGTTGCACAAATGGAAGAACGCAGTCTTACATATTTGTTTAATATGTGCATTGAAGGACATGTCCTGGTCAAAAATGAGTCCAAGGTTCCTCACAGTGTTACTGGAGGCCAAGGTAATGCCATCCAGAGTAAGAATCTGCTTAGATACCATATTTCTAAGGTTTTCAGGGCCGAGTACAATAACCTCAGTTTTATCTGAATTAAGAAGCAGAAAGTTAGCGGCCATCCAGGTCTTTATGTCTTTAAGACATTCCTGCAGTTTAACTCATTGGTGTGTGTTATCTGGCTTCATGGACAGATAGAGCTGGGTGTCATCTGCATAGCAGTGTAAATGTATGCTATGTCTTCTAATGATACTGCCTAAGGGAAGCATGTATAATGTAAACAGAATTGGTCCTAGCACTGAACCCTGTGGAACTCCATAATTAACCTCAGTGTGTGAAGAGGACTCTCCATTTACATGCACAAATTGGAGTCTATTAGATAGATATGATACAAACCACTGCAGCGCAGTACTTGTAATACCTACAGCATGTTCTAATCGCTCTAATAGGATATTATGGTCGACAGTATCGAACGCTGCACTGAGGTCTAGCAGGACAAGCACAGAGATGAGTCCACTGTCAGAGGCCATAAGAAGATCATTTGTAACCTTCACTAAAGCGGTTTCTGTGCTGTGATGAGCTCTGAAACCTGACTGAAACTCTTCAAATAAACCTCTGCAGATGATCTGTTAGCTGTTTGACAACTACTCTTTCAAGGATGTTTGATATAAAGGAAGGTTGGAGATTGGCCTATAATTAGCTAAGACTGCTGGGTCTAGAGATGCTTTTTGAGTAAAGGTTTAACTACAGCCAGCTTGAAGGCCTGTGGTACATAGCCGATTATTAGAGATAGTTGATCATATTTAAGATCGAAGCATTAATTAATGGCAGGACTTCTTTGAGCCGTTTTGTAGGAATGGGGTCTAAAAGACACGTTGATGGTTTGGAGGAAGTAATTATTGAAGTTAACTCAGAAAGATCAATTGGAGAAAAAGAGTCTAACTTAACATCAATGGTACTAAGAGTAGCTGTAGATAATATTACATCTGTGGGATGATTACTGGTAATTTTTTCTCTATATGAAACTATGTGACATATTTATTTATTAATACCTGAGGAAATGATGCAACAGTCCCAAACTGTTAGTGTTGGTCAACAAACAAATAAAAGACATCACTATGCAGATATCATGAATAACGTCTTTAAAGATTCTCAATAACTAGCCGGTGTAGTTTATGCCCCCATAATTTATTAGGTTGTGTCCACTGTGATCATTTAGGCAAGTGATAAGACTGAATGTAACTCTAAATGGATGCAAATGTGTTTATGATAATACTTACTGTACTGTAGTGTATCCCATTATAGAGCTGTGAGATCCTACACCCAACAAAACTCTGTAGAACAAGATAACATGAAAACCAGCAAAAAGAGCAGAGAGGAGTTTACTGATGCTTTTGTTAATGAGCCAAGGTGAAGTATTACAAAGTTAACAGAGACAAATGAAAACTTTTCTTCTATAGACGTTAAGATTAAATCATTAGAGACTAGTATATTTTTAGTAATGGTTATATATTTAACCTGAGTATAAACAAGGCTAGGTGTGCAGTGATATATGTGAAACAATGAGTTCAAACAGAGATCAGCTGGACTCTCTGAGTGGCTCCTGATCTGTCAGTTCACAGTCACTGCAGGAAGAGATAAAAGCACAGTGGGAATGTGAAGCGTCTTCAGGGGTTTTCAACTACGTGTTTGGCCTGATTCACAGAGAGCTTTCACTGCAGACACCAAAGCTTCCTGAGCACAGAAGCATTTTCAGCCTGATGCATACAGTACCACAAAGTATTTGGCCCATTGCTGATTTCTTAGTTTTTGCACATTTGTCACACTTTAATGTTTCAGATCACAACAAAACAAAAGGCTTGATCCCCAAACATTTGACAAGCTGACAAGACAACCGTTGAGCTTTCTGGACGGTTTGCGTCATCAGAAGAACGTCGTACCAACAGTCACATATGTTGGCGCTTGTTCGGCTGGTCCGCGGTTGCTTTGCTGCTTTGCAGTATTTGCGTATTCGATGGAACCGTGAGTTCTGCTCTCAAGCAGAATCACCCGAAGGACAGACAATGATCCAAAACACACTACCAAGTCCAGCTCGGGACAATGAAGGACCTAAATCAGACTGAGATGCTTAAACAGGACACTCATGCTCAAAAACCCTCTGATGTGACTGAATTCAAATAACTGTGGAAAAATGAGTGGAACAAAATTCACAGTTTTTGAAAAAGCTTGACTGCAGTTCTTGCTGCCGAGCGTGGCCCAATCAGCTTAAAGGTTTAGGGAGCAGTTATATTTCCACACGTGGACACACAGGTTTACATAGTCCCGTGATCGTTAGGGATGGGTATCGAAACCCGGTTCTTGTTGAGAACCGGTTCCCACTGTTTCAGTTCCTTGGAAGTGTTTGCCATTTTTGCAAACGATTCCCTTATCGATTCCAGTCGCCCCGAATGACGTCACCACGTTGCGGAGCGTCATTTACCTGGCAGGAAACACGGCGGCTCAAACGCTCAAAGTTTGGTTACACTTTACAAGAACGGAAGACAACAGGGCAACTTGCAATACTTGCAAAGTAGATATTTCATTGAAGGGAGGAAACACTACGAATATGCAAAAGCATTTGCTCACAAAACACGCGATGACCTTACATGAATGTCGTGTTTTTTATTCCGCTCCGGACTCGTGAATCTCAACCCAGCAGCAGCGGTAACGTTTGCACGTCCTCTTCCGTTAATGCGGCAGGTAAATAATCAACTAACAGTGCATATTATGTTAGCGCGATCTGCCTTATTACAAACCTGCCATTACTGTGCATTTAGTGACCATGATGAGAGAGACAGAGTCTGGCTCAGATGCTGGCAGCTCTCGCTGCAGTCTGCCGGTAGCGTCTCCTTTCAGGCCAGGATAGACGAATGTCACCGAGCAGTGACTCAGTTTGTGGTCAAAGGCTTGCAGCCGTTTGCCACAGCAGATGCCCCGATTGTAAGTGAGTGTGTTTAATTGTAGGCAGGGACATTACTGGATATTCTTGTGTAATTGCTACAGAATAATTTATGTTATACTTTGTTATTGCTACAGAAGAATATTTATTTTATTATTTTACATTTACAATTTTTTGCTGGGGACCCTGTGACACCCCATTGAAGAGCCGTAGGCTGGATCTCTTAAGATCTCAGTGTTGGGTTTGTAAGGCCATGTTACTCCTAAATTTCTGTCTTGTTCAAAGAGAAGATATAAAACAAAGTTCTAAGCTAATCGACCTTAGTGTTCTCCTTTTTAAAAAATAATCGATAAAGAATCGAATCGTTAAACAGAATCGAAAATGGAATCGGAATCGTGAAAATCTTATCAATACCCATCCCTAGTGATCGTAAACATTTAATTGTGACAAATATGAGAAAAATAAGGGGGCAAATTTTTTATAGCATTGTATTTGGGATTTATGCCTCCATGTTAAATCTACATGGGTACACCATAAGCACCAACCTGTCTGAAAGCCTGTGCTGTGATGCAGAGTGCACCTCCCTGGAAATAAGTTGGTGCAGTCTGAAACAGCTGTGATCGACCTGTTCAGCACTGGTCATTTTTTAAGCATTTACAGGGACTTTGGTGGCAAAACAGAGAGAGGGTGGAGATGGACATGATAGAAAACAACATGTGCTAAACCCAAACAAAGACACAGACTCTTAGGCTGCGTTCACACTGCAGGGGAAAGCGCATCAAATCCGACTTCTCTGACCCTCTGCGACCATCTATCCAATCATGGTGTGACGGTGTGAACGGCACAAATCCGATATCTTCAAATCCGATCTGGGTCACTTTGGTATGTGGTGCTGAATCCGATACATATCTGATGTTTTAGAAAGCGACTGCTGTTTGACGGTCACGTCGCATTAAATCCGTCTTTTACGTCACCGACACAAGACAGACTCCGACTATCAGCGCCCGACATGGTGAACGCTTCTATCCGGTGAAACTGCTGGGAAGACAGCGTTGGAGAAACGTGAACATTTTCTTTGTACTGTATAATCTGCAGATTCTGACAGAAATCTGCAGCTAGAAGCAGCGCTCCTCTGAAACAGCAGTAAGGATCATTATTAGGACAAATGTAAATAACAAAACTTTATAACTTAAAGCAAAACTGGGAAACGTGAAGTCTGAAGTCTTTACATTAAGGCCATCAGTCACACATCCTGTTGCTCTGGGTCTAAACAGAGCGTCGTGTGTGACGTCTTCTTTTGTGCACGCGGCCCCTCTGAGCGTTCACACTAGAGCGCGTTTGATCAAAAGATCAGAATTGAGCATCAAGACCTGCAGAGTGAACGTAGCCGTACTTGTTTCGATTGTGGCTGGCACAGCATGTAAAACACCAGCACACAGCCACCAGATAAAACACCGTGCACAAGCATCAATGCTGCAAACACTCGGCGCTTAAATAAGCTGTCACAGTCTACAGAGAGTCAGCACAGAAGTCTAAATGGGCTGTGACAGGCATGCGAGTACAACTGTTAATTATCACTGCTAAGTATCTCTTTTTTCTCTCAGTATTTGGTGAGTTGCAGGTGGAGCGTGGTTGATGCATGCTTCCTCTGCTCAGGCAAGAATTATTTATTACTGCTTACTAATACACATGTGCTCGAGGTCACGTGATAACACAGAAGACTCTGTTATCAATCTGTTGTTTTGTTTTTCGCTTTGCAGGCCTTGAATGTATCTTAGTCCTGTTAAATCATTTCCTAATAGCTAATAAATAATATTCATGGCATAATGCATAACTGAGTGAAGTTTGCAGAGCATGAAGATCAGACATCAGTGGCTATGAGTCGTGTCTGCTGCCCTGCTCCCTCTGCTGCTCCTACAAAGCCCAGAGCTGCCTTACAGGAAACAAGAATTGCAAAACATTTATTTTCTTTCAAAGTTATGGTTCACTTTATCAGTTTTCACCATCTCCACTGTGTTTTCTGCTGAGTGCGTGTGCTCGTCACAGATGAGACGCTGCAGCTTCATGACACTGAGATTTTCCCGTTGATATGGCTTAGAGGAAAAAACCAAAACATGCCCCACAATGCTAACCACACAGACTGTGACATATATGCATATGATACAGCTGTGTACCACACATTTTGGGACCAGGTGCTGCACGTGAAATCTTCAAACGACTGCATCTGTTATCGAGGTACTCCTGATCTTAGCTGCCGAACCACAGGAAATGACTCCTTTGCAGATAGATTTTGGTTTACTCATTTGGGTACGTCATAACTCTCCATTCCTTCAATAATACCTAGAGCTGGGCCGTATCATACCGTTCACGGTAACACCGGTGTAATGTTGGGCAACGATAAGAAAATGAAATATAAAATAGAATATGGGTAAAACGCGCATGTGCAGCCTTTGTTTTCATACACACATGGCGGCGAAAGCGGATCCTTGAATGAAACGGATGAACCAGAACTGGTTTGTAAAAATGCTGCAGCTTCACTGGTGTGGAACTGGTTTAGCTTTCGTCCGTCAGATACACAACAAAGCACTATTTTTGGTAGCGCATGCTAGCGGGCCGTCGTTATTACCGTGTTGTTTGGAAAATACGGCGCACTTAAAATCAATCCTTTGATTGTTCTGAAAGTCGACAGAGCCCCTTATAATCCCGTGCGCCTTATGTATGAACTCTGGTTGTGTTTACTGACCTGGAAACGATTTTATGTACACGGCGCTCGAAAATCTGTGATACGCACTGTGCTTCAACATAATATTACCGTATTGTGTGTGCAGGGCTCTAGACTAACTTTTTGCCATGGGTACGCCTAATTTTAAAAAGTTGGGCGTACCGGCACAAAAGTTAGGCGCACACAAATTTTATAATAATTTATATAATGTGTTTTTCTGGATACACTGTGCTTTTTCAGCATTCAAAGATTGATGACACCGTGTCAGAGCTGGCTATGAATTTCAGAAGCATCAGGCCTTAACAGAAAAGTTAGCAATAGTTCTTTTCCTATTACAGCTACATCCACTTCTGTCCTGCCTAGGCTGCTCACTAGGGCTGGGTATCATCACTGATTTCTATAATCCATTCGATTCCGGTTTTCAAAGTCCCAATTCGATTCAACTTAGCCTCAGACAGTCAGAAATATTATAATTCTGATCATTTATCAGCACTGACTTCATCAGAATTGTGAACATCACAGCAGATGCCTTTGTGTGAAAGTAACTGAGAATAAAACACAGAAAAACATGAAGGAGATTTTCCTGGTCTGGCTTTTTATAGCAGAAAATCTTAAAAATATTCTACAATGTTCTGCATATAAAGTTTAAATTTCTTCAGTACTGAACAACAGAAAAAATAGGCTTTCTTGTCCGAGGTCATTTAAGTGAAAAAGAAAAAGACAGCAGCCACAGCGCTGTAAACAGCGGTAGACTGGTGGGTAATAAGCGAATGAATAATACAGAAAACAGAGATTGGAGACGGAAACTGTTCCTGAAGCACAGAGAGAGAGAGAGAGCTGTGCATGGAGTGTGATTTTAATAGTCGTGGAAGCAAAATTCATGACGACATTGATCAAATGTGAAGCGCAGTTTGCTGCTTCTTTTGCTGCTGGCTCGGCGAATTTTGGTTGGAGAGACAAAACCTGCAGCTCAGAATCAGCACAAAAAGACGTAAACACAGCGCGGACCGGACGCATCAGGATCGCTGAGCTCCGACAGCGTGTCCGTCTACGGGCCGTCGGGTGAGAAAGCCGAGAAAGACAAAGCTGATTCTGATGCGTCGGGTCTGTGTTTACGTCTTTGTGTGGAGTCCGTGTACCTGCTCTCATCTGCTGTTTGGTTGTTGTTGAAATGGTTTTGTGAGCTTTAATCTGAGAATCTGGCGTTTCTGGCAAAACACAGTTATATTTAAAAGTCGAGTCAGGATCTAATGAATTGATATCGCTTTATTCAAGCTGCTCACCTCCCACTTCCACCTGCACTTTCAACTGGACCACGGCCAATCAGAGAGGTCCCGCCCCTGACTATCTCTGATTGGTTTAGTCCACGATACGGGCAAAATGTGTCTGTTGTTGACCACAGGGAAGGTTGCAGATTTTTATTTTTTTTTGCTACCCGAACAGTTGGTCGCACAGGTGCAACCAAATATTTTTTTTTTAGTCGCACCACTGAAAAATTTGGTTGCATTTGCGACCAAATTAGTCGCACTCTAGAGCCCTGCTGTGTATAAGCTCTTTTTAAGTTTTGTGGATATTATACATGGTTATGCTGAGGATATGTCGGCCAGTTTCCACTGGAAACGCCTTTTGGTTAAACTGTCAGCGAGGAGTTTGCATTTGCACTGTTACATTTTTATATAACTTTAATGCACATAAAAAACAGCTGCTTGTTTAAGTGAAAATACATTGATGGGTTTTTGCACTAATAAAGTTGTGGAGTTGTAAAGTATTTTGTCTGGTGTCAATCATATCGTCAGTTATATCGTTAGCACAAATTTTCAAATGTATTAAAATGTTAAATATTTTTGGCTATATCGCCCTGCTCTAATAATACCTGTCTACTAATAATAAATCATGGATATGGAACAGTTTCATGAATATGAAGGCCAAAAAGGGCACACATATACGGTGAGGTTCACATAACTGTAACAAACTAACTGACAAGCAGCCTCGTGAAAGCAGCTTGGCAACACTTCAGGGCAGCTGATATTGTTTAGTGTTAATGAATCAGGTTTTTCAGGGTCCATTCATTTGCATTGATTTATAAAACCTGCTTTTGAATACTTATGATGTGTCACAGAAGCTTTCCCCTCTGACAAAAGTCATGAAAGAAGGCCGGTCCTTTGAGAATTTCTGGTCGTTCCTCTTGGACTGTGTTGTCGTGTTCAGAAGAGCAGACTGTGTGATTTCCTTCACCAGAAAAATCTCTCTTATCTAAAAAGCCTCTTTCATCTTTTGCAAAACGTCTTAAGTCGGATTTTTTTCATTCAAAATATGAGGGGATAAAATTTAACTCTGGCAAGAGGATGGAGATTTGCTGCTGGTGTGTGTGCGTATGTGTGTGCACACATGCACGTGCCTCATCTGGTTAATAGGTCACAAAATTCAGCAGTGAGCTCTGTTGAGAGGGAAAGCTTCTTTTAAAGTTGGCAATGCCTCAAATGTTGCCTCCACCTTTCAGGTGTGCTGAAGGTGCTGAGACGCTGGTGGAAGCTCTGGATTCGTTAAGGAATTTATTTTAGATTTGTTAGTTTGGTCGTGTGTCAAAGGAATTCTGTATTTTGCTGTTTGACAGGCAGCAACACAATCTACCTGTGGGAGCACGCCACAGCGACAGCTGCTGCATCCTGGGTAGAAAGCTAGTTAGTGCAAATATTCAAACTCATGCAGCACAACAAAAACAAGGAGACCAAAACTTATATAGTTATATATATGATATAGTTATTTATGCTGTAGGATCTGATTGTGAGGGTGGCTCACGTGAACACTGACTCGTATGCTTGGTTGTGTTTTTGGTCACATTGTTACGATGCCATAGTGATATTTGAAATATTAAACATTATCACTTAATATTTCCTCTATCAAACATTCATCTGACACTAAAATGATGTTTACTGTGACCCCTGACCTGGGGTCACAGTAAACATACCACATGTGTGACAGTGGGTCACGATCCTTGCTGTGCATGCAGATGTAAAACTACAGGGGGAGAGCAGCTATACAGCGTAAAGTGTTGCACGATGCTGAAGTGTGAACCACAGCAACACTTGACAGACGTGGTGAACGACCCTCCTGCTGCTTTCAAAGCCTAAATTCAATCAGATCACTTTTTCACAGGAGAGGCGGAGTCACCTTAGCTTAAAAGAAGATCATCCCTCCCACCTCCACTTTTTGCAGGTCTGTGCTTTGAGCATGAACCTCGACTGAGTCACAAAGTAATAAACATCCATAAGTCCCAGCTGTGACGTGGTGTGCACAGAGGATCTGAGTGGATGTGCTGAGCTGCTTGTTAATCATTTTCTCAGTGTGGTGTGCAGGGCTGATAGCAACCACACACTGTGGATAACTGCTAAGGTACTGTGGAAGAAAAGCCAGTTGAGTAGAGCGGGTGAACAAATAAAGTACTGTCAAAACTGCAGTACTATCATATTAGTATCATAATACACACTGTGCATGGATTATTTAGAAAAGTGAAGGTGTTGGCATATCAAAGGAAACACCTTCCAATCTCTCATCATGCAGCATGAACTCAACTAGGGCTGCCACAAACCATTATTCTGATAGTCGACTAGTCACCAATTATTTTTGCGATTAGTCGACTAATCAGATCATCATCCATTGGACGTACAGGTACAGCTTATTGCACCAGCAGCATCTGCTCTTATATAACTATCATTAGCTTACAGCTTTAAGTGTTTAAGGTCTGTGCTAACTAACAATAAAGACAAGATGATAGTTTATTAAATTTTAATGACATTTGCAGATTGTTTCGGTGAAGTTTAATAAACTCCTTGCTATCTAAACTATAACAGGACACCGGAGTAAATTCTCCAGCATCTCACACTTCTGATAATCAGCTGTCTGCTTGACGTTTATTCAGCTGTGTAAAAACTTTAATCTCAGCCAAACCGATTTACTCAGGAACAAATAAAATACTAAAGAAAGACAAACAATAACATTTTAAGTTATCTAAGTGACTCATATATCATGTTTAACCTGAGTAATGAAAGACGGCGGTGGGTTTGAAAACGATTTGCCGGGAGTCCGGTGTTCTCACGGCGCTAGTTAGCCTAGCCCCCGGCTAGCTATCGAGCTAGTGGGTAACAGACGTCTCCGAAAACGTCGGAGCGCTTTTGAAAATATGCGGTGTCCTGATAAACTGAGCAGATATTTGAGGTTTACACAGCTACATTCTCGCCTGAAAATATGTTAAACGTTTATTTTGTGACCCAGAAAGATTAATAAGAGTAATATTAAAACTAACTAGCTGCCGCCATTGTTGGAAACTGAGCAGGGCTGCGCTATGAATTCTGGGACACAGCTGCTTCTTCTTCAGGGTTTAACGGCAGCTGGCATCCTTGTACATGCAGTGCTGCCATCTTCTGTTTCAGTCCGTTATTACACTCTTAAATCCTGCTACTTATTCCTGCGTCTTTTGTGATCTTTCAAAGCTTCAAACGACGCGTCGACTATTAAATCAGTCGTCGACGCTTTTGATAGTCGACGTAATCGTGACTAGTCGACAAATCGTGGCAGCCCTAAACTCAACATTGATTTTAATGGCACTGGTCTGCTCAGACTCCAATCACTTACAGCTGGAAACATTCAGTCTGCCTGTCGTTACCTGTGCCTTTGTCCTTCTCACATATATACTTCATGTGAGGAAAACACACCACGTGTTGGGGTTAGGGCTGCTCAATTAATCGAATTTTAATCACGATTACGATCTGGGCTTTCAACGATCATTAAAAATGACTGAGCCGATTATTAGCCCCTCCCTCATTTATCCGCGACACCTTAAAGGCCGGTCCGTGAAAATATTGTCGGGCATAAACCGTCCGTGGCGCAAAAAAGGTTGGAGACCGCTGATTAAGAGGACCCGAGGGAAGCTCGGAAAGCTAAGCAGAAGTTATTTGGAGAGGAGAGTGACTGCTGTTGGTTGAAAAGAGAGGTAAAAAAACTTCAGTGGTGTTGCACACTATTTTATATTATTTTTTAAAGTCATTGTTAACCCTTTAAAGCCGGTCAGAGCAGCACGCTCCGTGTTGTGTAACTATTGTTAAATCCCTGTAGAACCTGAACCGTGTAAGCTAGCACAATAATTTGTTTTGCATATGAAACCGGAGGAGTTGTACTTACATCTGATGCCATCAGCTTGTCCTCGGTCACGGTTTCCTTCCACATATAGCTTTGCAAAAACTGCATAAAAAGCGCTTGCAGGAACAAAAACATAATATTTCAGAAACACGCTTTGCCGTTCCTATCAGCTGTTCGTAACACTTCCCACAGTGAAATGATGCACCTGCTGTTTTCTTTGCAAATTTGCATCATAGGATTGTTTTTTGTTTTTCCTGCAGTATATAAAAATTGCTGTATCTCCAAAATAAAACTATGAAGACACTCAAAATAAATTTCCTGTGGTGGGAAACTATTTTTTGCAACTTTATTGTATTTAAAGTTTTGAGGGATAAACCTCTTAAATTTCTCCAAGTAGAAATATATGTAAACAAAACAAAAGCGATTTTCAATTTTTTTTGTAGTTTATTGCACTTTTTTGCAATTTATGTAATTACTATGGACTTAATGCATACATATTATTAAAATATGGGCTATAACAGTTGTATTGATGTATAGCAACTTGAAATGCTCCTACAAATGGCACTACAGCATGTAAAAAAAATAATATAAGCTCTGGTGGACTTGGTTCTATAGTAGGTCTTAAAGGGTTAAATAAATATCGTCAAATAATCGTGATCTCAATTTCAGTGAAAATAATCGTGATTATCATTTTGGCCATAATCGAGCAGCCCTAGTTGGGGTCAACACATGGTTAGCTTTTCATCATGGAAATGTTCAGCTATAGAAAGCTGTGTGACACACAAGCTGAAGCAGTGTTCTCGCATCACTGCAGGAGTTTGTTATTGTGCAGAAACCATGGTTACGCTCATGCTAGGTTTTCATCAGCTCAGTGTTTATCAGTCAAGTGCATATCATTTTGTCCATGAGGCAAAATGTGAAAATACAAAAAACCCACAGCTTGTTGATTGTGTCGAGCCTAAATGTTAACTGACACTTACTAAAACTTTAAAATGATTACTAAAAGCTGTGTGTAGATGATGACATCACCATTCTACAGTCATTACACAGTGAAAGCAGCGTTTAGCTTTTATTATCATGTTGACTGAAAACACAACAAGTTCAGGAAATTATTAATAGGCATAGAAAAAACATTATTTAACATTACCAAAGACAGCTGTGAACAAACGGTGCATGTTTTGGGAAATTTACAAAGACTCAGATATATACAAACTCCTTTATTTTATTTTCAGTTCTTGAACACACCGTTAAAGTCGGAGTGACTGAGATGGAAACATGAACAACAAATGTGAGCTCTGCCTTCTTGCCTTTCTTCTCACCAAATTTCTGCTCTCAGGTCCTGAACTCTCGCTCTAACACCAGAAATCTTTAGTCAGCTACGACACGAATCTGAACATGAAACAAGAAAAGACGACCATCACTGACTCAATCAAACCTTTGCTCCATTTTTCTGGCTCTTACTTCTTACAAACAGATTCAATGAGAGCAATAATAGTAAAATCATCCACACAGAGCTCGACCACACTGTCATGTCTAAGTGTAAGCGTTGCTCTTGCAGTAATGAGCACCTGTCACAGTGTGACAGGTGCTCATTACTGTCGACTGTGACGTTCATCTGCCGGTCTTTCCTGAGGCCACACACCGGCAGCGTCAGCCTCAGGTATGCGTGAGCACAGCTTCAGCTTATCTTTGCCTCCCTCACACTGCAGCTGTAAGAACACACAGATAACGGGGCTGTTGATGTCAGCGTCCGTTCTCTCTGTGGTGACACAGAAACAACTCAGCAGCTAACCAGCTCACACCGCTCGCCCGCCTCTACACATCACTTATACCCACGATTACTGTGACTGCATCTGGATGTTTTAGACTGGCCCGAGGTGGGGGGCCGGGGGGTTGTTAGAAGTGCTTTTCCCACACGTTTACAGCCGCACACATTCACGCCCCACAGCCACACATGACCTTGCAAATCACTGCAAATGGTGATGTATTATACAAACAGGCTCAGTGTCCAGTGTCCTTGAAAGACGTGTCTTCAAATCCGACAGTCACAACACAGTTTGGCACAGCCGGCTGTGTTTGTGCTCGGCACTCACAAAAGCTCCTCAGCTCTGCTGTTATTTATGCTGCTTTATATTCATTTTCATTACTCTAACAACTGTTTTTGGATTAGAAGGTTTGCCATTGCAAAAGGTAAAATAATAATAACAATAATGAAATTCATTTTAAGAACACGCTCATCAAAACTTCATGTTGGTCACAGAATTAAAGAATATCAATGTTTAAATCCTCATCAGGCTCTCCTATGATCCACACTCTTATCCTCTTTACCTCACACAGTGTGTCACACACAGAAGCTACCTGTGCACTGAGCCTTAAAGGGGGCGTGGCTGTCCTGAGGGCAGCCACGCCCCCTGCACACATCAAAGGGTTATTAGCATTTACTTCTTAGTTTGAGTTTTAAGCAACAAGTTCTCCATCACACTGATTATATTAATAATCTGCTGAATCATTTGCTGTTGCTGTCTGAAGCAGCTGTTTCACCTTCGATCGACCTCAGGGGATCCTTTAAGTTCAGCTGTGTTCGATTTGGGCACAAAAAGAAAACGTCGTGATTCAGGATGCTGAGAATGAAACTGGATGAGACTCAGAATGACACCTGGTAAACCTTTTAAACTAAAAACAGGCACCATGTCTAACAGCCTGCTATTTCCATTGAGACTTTCTTGTCTTGCTGACTGCTCGGAGCCAGTGTAGATCGTATTTGCAGATCTATCCCATTTTCACACCAACGTGTGCAACATGATGTGTGTTTGTAGTGTGGTAGGCCACAATGGTAGCACAGTCAGACCAGTGTGGTTTTACATCTGAGTCTTGTTTGTGGCACAAATCATCATTTAAAGATGTAAAGCATTTACATCCTCCTGAAGCAGATCCCCTCACCGCTGACGTCACACAGCATTGTGACCTTTCATAGTTACACAGTGACACTTCACACACAGTCTAGTGCCAAAGGGTAATACTGAGGAAGTCAGCGTGGTTTTCTTGTGTATGTGAAATGAATGAGGTTTCCTCTTAAAGTGCAGCAAAGGAAGTGCTATACATACAGTACATGTGAGCATGACTGTGGTTATGCTTGATTACTGTGTGCACATGTGCATGAATGTACGTTAGCAACGCTGCGGAGACAAATCAAACCACTGTGTTAGGGTTAGGCTGCGTGTCTAGGCTCTGACGTCAAGTCATATTAATCCCAAGTGACAGAAGCATGGTGTGGCTGCGTGTGATAGAATATGCAACTGCCTGTAATTATGTCTCTAACAGAGTCAGCAGGAGGAGGATACTGCAGCACTTCCCTCTACAGGATAGGACAGCATAACTAATGAGAGGCTAATCATTCATCCAGCACAGAGACATGGTGTGCATAGCTGATATATGCACACCGATGACCTCATTCTCTCTCTCTCTCTCTCACACACACACACACACACACACACACACACACACACACACACACACACACACACACACACACACACACACCACTGCAGAGACAGGCTTACTCAGCTGTAGAAAACTGCAGACAGAGAAGAGAGGAAATAAACGAGGATGGAGGCACAAAAACAGGCAAAAACAAAGAGCTGTAGAATCACTTATCACAGCCAGAGGACATGTTTCCTATAACTGTTGGCACATTAAATTAGCTCGTTGTTCCAGGTCACAGATTAGGTTTTAAAGACAGACAAACAGAGCTGCTCTTGCACACCTTGAGAACCTGCCACAATCCTCCCCCGTCCTTATAAATGAGCTCACAGCACAGGGTCACCCTCCTTTGTGTTTGATCACAGACTGCAAAACACACTGCAGTTATATTTCACACCAGCTGGTGAGGTCACAGATGGGCCCTTTACACAGTTTCCTGCTGCTCCATCTGATGCCAACTTTACTGACGGTACCAAAAATCTTGAATTAAAACACTGATTTTGTATAAAAAGCCTCATTTTAAAAACAGCGAAGTTTCACACAAAGTTATTATGATTTTGGGCTAAATGACGAAGCTAACTGAGGTTGTGTTTTTGAGCCTGAGTTGGAAACATCGCAGTACCAGAGGAAAACATGGATCCAATTCTGAAAACAAAAGTCCTGCAGTCAGAAAGTGAAAGGAGGCCAGAATCAGGTCAGTCCAAAATATCTGAGCTCTACATTAGCTGCTGGGTTATACTAACTTCTTGTTTATAATGTCTAAGTAGGGCTGGGTCATAGCATACTGTTCACAGTAACACCAGTATAATGTTGGGTAACGATAATGAAATGAAATATAAAATAGAGTATGGGTAAAACGCGCATGCACAGTGCCTTTGTTTACATACGCACATGGCGGCGATGCAGAATGAGAAGGGTGAAAGTGGATCGTTGAATGAAACAGATGAATCTGAACTGGTTTGTAAAAATGCTGCAGCTTCACTGGTGTGGAACTGGTTTAGCTTTCGTCCGTCAGACACACAACAAAGCACTATTTTTGGTAGCGCATGCTAGCGGGCCGTCGTTATTACCGTGTTGTTTGGAAAATACGGCGCACTTAAAATCAATCCTTTGATTTTTCTGAAAGTCGACAGAGCCCCTTATAACCCCGTGTGCCTTATGTATGAACTCTGGTTGTGTTACTGACCTGGAAACGATTTTATGTACACGGCGCTCGAAAATCTGTCAAATGTTTCAGTGCGACTTTGCTAAGCTACGAAGCCGCACCGCTTGATGGATTGTCGGAGCATTGCGGCTATCGTAGGCGGAGCCTCGCGGAGTGATACGTACTGTGCTTCAACATAATATTACCGTATATACCCTGTGCACGAGAAAATGCTAAACTCCTGGTTTGAGACCAGATGTGGGGTTGTACATTTACGGTAGCTTTACTTTGCGGTCAATCGCTACTGCGAAGATATCCTCCAAAATCATGTCCAAAACTCGAAAACGGAAAGATGGTGTTAAGTTACAAAGAGCAGGAGGTGGGAACACTCACCGCTGTTGTGTCATAAAAAAATCTAATGATCAATTTTGACGTTTAAAGCGTTTAGATCGATCAGCTGTTTACATCACTCAACACAAGCTGAACTGCATCACTGCAGCAGAAGACACATCGTCCACATTCAGAAGCACATCTCTGTGTAGTGACTGGTCTCATGATCTAAACAGGCAAATGTTCAGCATTCAAACTACAGGTGAAGAACAGTCAAACCAGATGTTCCCGTTATGTCGAGATCAGCTCGTCAAGTACACACCTACACAGCATGTTAACAAACCGTGAAAAAAGCCACACAAAAATGAATGATTGCTGGTAACGGTTTCTATACATTAGTATGTACGAAGGGTATGTTGTGACTTACCTTCAAAATTACAGTGGTCCCTCGCTATAACGCGCTTCACCTTTCACCTCGCTGTTTCAGATTTTTTAGTGCAAGTTTGCTTATTTTTACGTCACATTGTGTCCTGCGTCCTGATCGCTGCAGACGATCTCCTCCGTCTCTCCTGTACAGTACAGAATCGCTGCATCGATCGTTAGCAGTGTGACTGAAGTGCAGTGCTGTATGTCCACGATGTCCACCAAACGTTTTGCACCGTCAAAAAATAAAATTGGCTCCTTGATTTCACCTCTCGCTGGTTATTTCTATAACATAACACCCGCGATAAACGAGGGACAGCTGAGAAATATAACATTTGAATCCATTTTCTCTTTTGCTCTGAGGCGCGGGGAAAAATATCGACAAGTCGATGAACATCATTTACAGATATGTTGGGTAAATGCCCGAGACATCTATAGAAATGTAAATCGCCGCTTGATTCATTCATTTGCTTAACTTGTTTTGGACCGTAAACCAGGCGCGAATAGGACACCGGAAACAAAGCTCCCCACAGGAGTTTCCGCACCGGAAGTAGCATATGCTAACGTGCACATAGTCCATTGTGTGTATAACCTCTTTTTAAGTTGTGTGGATATTATACATGGTTATGCTGAGGATGTGTCGGCCAGTTTCCACTGAAATGCCTTTTGGTTAAACTGTCAGCAAAGAATTTGCATTTGCACTGTTACATTTTTATATAACTTTAATGCACATAAAAAAACAGCTGATTGTTTAAGTGAAAATGCACTGATGTTTTTATTTTGTTTCCACTAATAAGGTTGTGGAGTTGTAAAGTATTTTGTCTGGTGTCAATTACAGTGGGGCAAAAAAGTATTTAGTCAGCCACCGATTGTGCAAGTTCCCCCACTTAAAATGATGACAGAGGTCAGTAATTTGCACCAGAGGTACACTTCAACTGTGAGAGACAGAATGTGAAAAAAAAATCCATGAATCCACATGGTAGGATTTGTAAAGAATTTATTCGTAAATTAGGGTGGAAAATAAGTATTTGGTCACCTCAAACAAGGAAAATCTCTGGCTCTCACAGACCTGTAACGTCTTCTGTAAGAAGCTTTTCTGTCCCCCACTCGTTACCTGTATGAATGACACCTGTTTGAACTCATCGTCTGTATAAAAGACACCTGTCCACAGCCTCAAACAGTCAGACTCCAAACTCCGCCATGGCCAAAACCAAAGAGCTTTCGAAGGACACCAGGAAAAGTATTGTAGACCTGCACCAGACTGGGAAGAGTGAATCTACAATAGGCAAGCAGCTTGGTGTGAAAAAATCAACTGTGGGAGCAATCATCAGAAAATGGAAGACATACAAGACCACTGATAATCTCCCTCGATCTGGGGCTCCACGCAAGATCTCATCCCGTGGGGTCAAAATGATCATGAGAACGGTGAGCAAAGATCCCAGAACCACACGGGGGGACCTGGTGAATGACCTGCAGAGAGCTGGGACCAAAGTAACAAAGGTCACCATCAGTAACACACTACAACGGCAGGGAATCAAATCCCGCAGTGCCAGACGTGTTCCGCTGCTGAAGCCAGTGCATGTCCAGGCCCGTCTGAAGTTTGCCAGAGAGCACATGGATGATACAGCAGAGGATTGGGAGAATGTCATGTGGTCAGATGAAACCAAAGTAGAACTTTTTGGTATAAACTCAACTCGTCGTGTTTGGAGGAAGAAGAATACTGAGTTGCATCCCAAGAACACCATACCTACTGTGAAGCATGGGGGTGGAAACATCATGCTATGGGGCTGTTTTTCTGCCAAGGGGACAGGACGACTGATCCGTGTTAAGGACAGAATGAATGGGGCCATGTATCGTGAGATTTTGAGCCAAAACCTCCTTCCATCAGTGAGAACTTTGAAGATGAAACGAGGCTGGGTCTTCCAACATGACAATGATCCAAAACACACCGCCCGGGCAACAAAGGAGTGGCTCCGTAAGAAGCATTTGAAAGTCCTGGAGTGGCCTAGCCAGTCTCCAGACCTCAACCCCATAGAAAATCTGTGGCGGGAGTTGAAAGTCCGTGTTGCTCGGCGACAGCCCCAAAACATCACTGCTCTCGAGAAGATCTGCATGGAGGAATGGGCCAAAATACCAGCTACTGTGTGTGCAAACCTGGTAAAGACCTATAGTAAACGTTTGACCTCTGTTATTGCCAACAAAGGTTATGTTACAAAGTATTGAGTTGTATTTTTGTTATTGACCAAATACTTATTTTCCACCCTGATTTACGAATAAATTCTTTACAAATCCTACCATGTGGATTCATGGATTTTTTTTTCACATTCTGTCTCTCACAGTTGAAGTGTACCTCTGGTGCAAATTACTGACCTCTGTCATCATTTTAAGTGGGGGAACTTGCACAATCGGTGGCTGACTAAATACTTTTTTGCCCCACTGTATATCGTCAGTTAAATCGTTATCGCAAATTTTCAAATGTATATGGTGATAAATATTGTTGGTCACATTGCTCTGCTCTATGTCTAAGTAAAATTTGTTAGTTTGTGCATCGACGTAAAACGTCACTACAGGAGCTCCTGCACAGCTAATATCCTGCATCACTTTGACCTCTGATGCTTAAAAAGATGAACATCAGCTAAATATATTCACCACATTGAGAAAACACTGCATAGATAAAGCAGTTTCCCTTGAGAGCTGATGCAGACATGCAGAGCGTGTGAAACCAAAATAAGTCAAACAGCTAAAAGATGGTGAATGATGAGGACTTCTACGGTCGCTCCAGGAGGGCGCAGACACGCAGAAATCTTACTCCTTCATGAAGCAGGTGTGGACGTCTCTCTCTTAATTCCTCATTTCATTCCAATGTCTTCCTTTCTACTATAAACCCTCCTAGATTTACAGCATCGCTGTGCAGTTCCAGACTCATTTTAAAATATCACGATCCCTCAAAGTTTGGCCAGAAGAATCAAGGAAGGTGACACACTAAACTTAGACTATAAAAATCAATAAACAGACATCCTCACTGTCAAACTAGCACAAACAAACACTGTTCTCAGAGTAAACACTAAAACCCTTTTCCATCAGTACTGACTCGGATCCACTCGGCACAGTTCGCCACAGTTTCCAGGTTTCCATAGGTCACAGTACCTGGTACCAGGTCGTTTTTAGCACCTGCTCGCGGTTCAAACTGATCCGAGCAGGTACTAAAATGTGACGTTGTCAGACTGAATGCCACTGATTGGCTGGTCAGTGGCGTCACTCGATGAGTCATTAGAGCGTCTCGTTCACAAAAATCAACACCGTCATTTTGGAAACTCACTAAAGGAAAATGGCTCCAAAAAACAACGCCGTGACCCTCGAGTGTGACGACACGCCACAGACCGAGGAGCAGGGATAGCATCCGAGTCGAGTAGGCACTGATGGAAAAGAGGCCTAACTAACAGCATTGCAGCTTTCTTATGATAAGGAATACAGCAAGTGTCTGCCACTGCAGAGTTCATGTAGTACAGCCAACTGCCACAGCAATAAAACCAGCTGAGGTGGAAAAGAAAGCCTTCTTCTGGGAAAACTGTTCTCTGGATTCACATAGAGGCTCCCTGACATGTTACAGCTCAGGCATCTTCTGATCCAGTCTAACCTGCAACCATCGCTTTCAAAGATCAAATGTGCAGCACCACAGTACACTGAGTCCCAAATGGATCAGTGACTGAGGATTTGGTCTTAATGCGATGGTAAACAGGCCTTCATTAGTTAGTCTATCATCAGTGAACGGACATTTCTAGCAGCTAATCGCTGCTTCAGTAACAACCAATCAGCATGCTGCAGGGCTGCAGACACACTCAGACTAGACCAGATGATTGGATGTTCACATTATTTGTTGTCAGCATCACATTAGCCTGACACTTCCTCTCTGCGTCTTCTCTTGTATGAGCAAAGTCAGCTTTTACCCTGAGAAGTGAGTTACAGGCAGAACAGCTGGTGCCCCCACGAGCCGGCTGTTTCACTGTAGGACGTTTCCTAATAGCAAACTCGAGCTCCTTCAGTTTATCTAACAAGACCATGGCTATGGCCACAGCAGCTTACTGTGAGGCAGCAGGGCCGGACTGCAGACACCAGCCTGCCTCAAACAACCACTTGATCCTCAACCCAGTATGCAAGAGAAGGACTGGGCCACAGAGAAAGCCACACTTTGCTGTGTGCTCTATCAAGTGTCATTCTTTTTCTGTTATTGGACTAAAAGGCTTCAAACGCCGTTTCAAAAGCAACAATCAGTTGTGCTGTGCTGACTGTGGGGTCATGCTTTAGTGGCTAACACGAGGAGGAGACACAAACCCAGCCTCACAGATTCACGAGATGATGTCGTCCCGTCACCAGATACAGCGGCCACTCTGTGAGAGCGCACTTAGACACACACAGGTGCTCAGATGAAACGCTAACATCAGCAGCATGTTAACAGTGTCAGTGCATCGGCCAGCTGTTTAATGCTAATACAGCAGCTCATGCACTAGCAAGTCAGCATGTTTTCTTGTTCATTGGGCTGCTGATTGTTCTGCAGGCATGCTGATAAATAAACACTTCTTTCCTGATGATGGTCCGACAGGAAGTCAGGTTAGTTTTTTGTGTAGCACCATGAGTGCCTGCACAAAGTGTCAATACACTGGACAGTTATGGTAAATATATATTGGTAAAAATGCATAACGTGATGGCTCATCATGTTTAACGATCTTCAGCGTCTGACAAAGACATGCTAACCCTTTCTGTAAAATATTAGTAAAAGTATTTAAAAGTCTGGACTTTCTGCAACTTAGTTTGGTACTTCAGCATCATTCTGGTGCACACATAATGGAATAGTTCCCATACCTGAATCAGCACTAGTTTAAGGGTTATAAGACAACATTGTTGTTGGGTCCCTGTTAACCTTGACTGATGTAATTATTAGAAGACGTGTGATGAAAGCGAGGTTCAGGAGGTAGAACACAGAGTGACCAGCTGAGACTGGGACTGACTGGAACATCCCAGTCTTTGTCTGAGGTAGCTGGCAGGTGAAAGGTCCTTTACTGCCCCGTCTGACACAGGCGTAGTCTCACATGTACCTCCACCTGGTAATGTCGACAAAGGCCTTTTTCCCCACTGCATCAATGTCAGTATAAAACTGCTGACAAAGTCCGTTTAATTAATTCAAACTGTTAATTTAAATCAAACCTGGTTTTGTGGAGCCTTCGTGTTGTGAAGTGTCACTTTACAGGTTTGTATTCAGCCACAGACGGAGTGAAGATGTGTTTACCCCCCACCTGATCTCCTTTGTGTGGTTTGTTTGTCACAGTGAAACGTTTCAGATAAGCAAACAAATGTAAATATTACACAAAGATAACACAAGTAAACACAAAACAGTTTCTAACTGAAGCTGTTTATAACCAATCACAGCAGATGGCCCCGCCCCTCCCTGAGCCTGGTTCTGCTGGAGGTTTCTTCCTGTTAAAAGGGAGTTTTTCCTTCCCACTGTTGCCAAAGTGCTGCTCATAGGGGGTCATATGATTGTTGGGTTTTCTCTGTGTGTGTTATTGTAGGGTCGACCTTACAGTATGAAGAACCTTGAGGTGACGGTTGTTGTGATTTGGTGCTGTGTGAACAACATGAAACATTTTTAAGGGGAGATCCAGACCTACACGGCTCTGGGAGAACAAACCTACAGCTATAATAGTAAAACTCTCTCTGGCATAAAACAATAGCAGCTGAGTTGTATTGTGAGTCAGTCACATCTACAGCCTGATAGTCATGGATGAATCGTTCACCCAGTTCTGTGCTGATACTCTGATTTGCTTTCATTTCTTAAGATCTCAACTGATATTTCCTGGGAAGTGATTCCTCTGGATCACACAGTCTTAGCTGGATTATGACGGGGAGAGACACAACGGGCATGAATGATGGTGAGAGAAAACATGGCAAACACCCCCTTGGAATACACACATTGTTTTCTCTCAGCCGACGGGGTTTCTTATCAAAACGCTGCCAGGACTGTGGTGAAAGGATATGGTAATTACAGACAGCACACACGCAAACAGCAAGAAAGGCCAACTGAGCTCTGCGCTAATGCAATGTGTCTGGTGTGGGGGCTATTTACATACCCATCCAGAGCGCTTGTCACATTCAATTAATTGGTCTCTGGAAGGGTGACAAAGATGATTAAAGAGAACGATGAAAAGTATCTCCTCATATGGCTCCATAAAGTGCTTTTAACATGAAGCCAAACGATCTTCAAAACCGGGCGTGCTGTCTCAGGAAAAATTAAAGGTGCTTTTCTTTTCATTTCCCACGAGCTACGCCGCTCTTTTTCCTCCAACCGATGAAGGGAATGCAGAAAATGAGCTGCGACAGTGTTTGTAGGAGTGTCTGTGATCATGAGCTGTGCTTTATGGAGACGGAGGGAAGAAAGAAGTGAAGCCTGCGGGGTAATGAGCTGCGTCACAATGTCTGCTCATAACCTCAGCCTATTTAATACTGTCAGATCAATTAGTAGGTGAAGAAAGGGAGACACGGAGGCCTCGGTTCATACCAGCCTGTGTGAGGAGGTGCCACATGGTTTATAAGAGTTTATTATAGCACAAGGCTTTAAATGTTGACAGCATGTTTCATTTATCACACAGACAACAGGCTGAGATGGAAATCAAACATGTGACGGCTTCAGGGGAGTCGGGCGCTGTTAAGAGTGTGGCGAATACAAAGGTGCCGACGAACCTACACTTCAAGCAGTGCCGCGCCTCCACTACCACAATTATTCACCCACAACCACAGCCGAGCCCGATTCATCCCAAGGCTGCTTATCACCATGGATGTTTTTAAAGG
>NC_140546.1:37392942-37597942 GCF_057382185.1 Mchenga conophoros
TCATTTATCAGCGACACCTTAAAGGCCGGTCCGTGAAAATATTGTCGGGCATAAACCGTCCGTGGCGCAAAAAAGGTTGGAGACCACTGATTAAGAGGACCCGAGGGAAGCTCGGAAAGCTAAGCAGAAGTTATTTGGAGAGTGACTGCTGTTGGTTGAAAAGAGTTAAAAAAAAAAAACTTCAGTGGTGTTGCACACTATTTTATATTATTTTTTAAAGTCATTGTTAACCCTTTAAAGCCGGTCAGAGCAGCACGCTCCGTGTTGCGTAACTATTTTTAAATCCCTGTAGAACCTGAACCGTGTAAGCTAGCGCAATAATTTGTTTTGCATATGAAACCGGAGGAGTTGTACTTACATCTGATGCCATCAGCTTGTCCTCGGTCACGGTTTCCTTCCACATATAGCTTTGCAAAAATTGCATAAAAAGCGCTTGCAGCAACAAAAGCATAATATTCCAGAAACACGCTTTGCCGATCCATCAGCTGTTCGTAACACTTCCCACAGTGAAATGATGCACCTGCTGTTTTCTTTGCAAATTTGCATCATAGGATTGTTTTTTGTTTTTCCTGCAGTATATAAAAATTGCTGTATCTCCAAAATAAAACTATGAAGACACTCAAAATAAATTTCCTGTTGTTGTAAACTATTTTTTGCAACTTTATTGTATTTAAAGTTTTGAGGGATAAACCTCTTAAATTTCTCCAAGTAGAAATATATGTAAACAAAACAAAAGCGATTTTCAATTTTTTTGTAGTTTATTGCACTTTTTTGCAATTTATGTAATTACTATGGACTTAATGCATACATATTATTAAAATATGGGCTATAACAGTTGTATTGATGTATAGCAACTTGAAATGCTCCCACAAATGGCACTACAGCATGTAAAAAAAAAATATAAGCTCTGGTGGACTTGGTTCTATAGTAGGTCTTAAAGGGTTAAATAAATATCGTCAAATAATCGTGATCTCAATTTCAGTGAAAATAATCGTGATTATCATTTTTGCCATAATCGAGCAGCCCTAGTGCAGCTGGGAACCTGTTAGTGAGAGCAGTGAGATGAACCTGAAAGGAAAGGCGCCTCTGATTATAGTCCCAGTTCTTCATGCGTGTGCACGAGGCTCCACAGTGCATGAATACACTGTTACACTCTGCATGTATGTGGATCAGTCTATGACGTATACAAGCAGCTTTGCATGTGCAGCACCTGATGATTTATTACAAAAGCTACCAGTCAAATAAACCTTAAGTGGTTACCCTCGAGGTCCTTATTTTTATGGCACGGCCCCCACTGTGGACGAGAGGTCCTCTCTGTATGTATCTGATGCAGCGTCTGCTATGACTGACCTCATTTCATATAATAATATAGATATAATATCCAGTGCACGCACGAGCAAATCCACACACTCCCATTGATGAAATGCTGCACGATGAAGCATTTGTCATATATGCATTATGATTTTCAAAGTGTGAATACAGCACGTGGACGGCTTTTGATGTAACAGATACAACAAGATGTGAAAATGTATTTCATACAAAACAAAAACTAACATGACTCACGTGGTGAAGATAATCATCATGGATGAGCTTCCTCAGTAGAAATATGTCATAAAGTCGATAAAAGTCCTGTCCGTGCTCTGACAGCCAGCAAACAGGCCAATGACAGCGAGAATAATACCAGGCCAAGTCAGCCGTGTGCTTGGATTAGAGTTAGAGCCACATCAAGTTATCCTGACACACACAGTCCAAGAGGAGCAGCCTGCAGCACACGTGCTAATGTTTGGGCTGCTAACTCCCAAAAACACAACGACTGCTGAAAATGTTCACGGACACTCAAACAGTCGTACCGCACACGACCCCAACAGACACGGTCCAGGCTCGAAACGACAACGACTCTGCTGGAAGGGGCGCAGACAGTCTGATGTTTGGGCTCTTTAAAGCAGAGTGCACGCACTGCAAACTGTGTGCACAAAGGCTGTGATTAAGTGCTGTCCTCTACACGTTACAGTCCCAGTCATTGTCTCGCCTCACAACAGCTGAAATAAAGAGCCCACTTTAGAAAGCACGCGGGGGGGGGATAACAGATTTAAGCAGCTGACTGATGTAACCGAACCCTGATATGAACTATAAACATTTCTCTCAGATGGCTCTTTCCCAGCTCCACACAGAGTGTCCACACAGTGTGGACACTCTGTGTGGACACACATAGTCCACACGGAGTGTCCACACACACATCAAACCAAATCTTTGCTGAAAGAAAGTATGAGCCTCAGCAGCGACTTCACTGCACTCCTTGTGCTTTTATTAAAAGACACTTCAAACACACAAAGCAGTGTGAGACAGCCACAGTACACAGCTGTAACGCTGCTGTGCAGCATGTCTTTGGCATCGCTGTCATTTTGAGACTTACTTCACAGACCGTGAGAAACTCATTTATCAGATTATATTAGAACATTTTAGGGAAAAAACATGTTAATAACTAAAAATGATTTTATTATTTATTAGGCAAGTAAGAAACACATTTTTCCCAAATGTAAGATTTGGGTGTTCTTCTCTGAGAAATGATTCAACATTTTTTTCTATAAAATAAATACATTTGTATGTCGATAAATGGATTTTTTCATCTTAATAAAAAATAATAATCTGTTCTTGTGTTTTCCTGTTTGTTTTATTAAATCCAAATGTAAATTCTATTTCATTAAATATTCATTAAATAACAAGTTATATTAAAGTAAATTACAACTATCAGCTGGATTAAAGAGCTCCAGCATAACAGCAGGAACACAGCAGTCCTACATGACACAGTGAACACGCAGCACTGCCACGCTGCAACCAGCCTCATGTGTAGATAAAGTTACCTGTACGTGCCAATGTTCCTCAACTACTGCGTGCACATGTGTGTGTGTGCGTGTGTGTGTGCACGTGTGTGTGTGTGTGCGTGTGTGTGTGCACGTGTGTGTGTGCGCACGCATGTGTGTGTGTGTGTGCGCGTGTGTGTATGCGTGTGTGTGTGCATGTGTGTGTGTGCGCACGCATGTGTGCACGTGTGTGTGTGTGTGCGTGTGTGTGTGCGTGCACGTGTGTGTGTGCGCACGCATGTGTGTGTGTGCACGTGTGTGTGTGCGTGCGTGTGTGCATGCGTGTGTGTGTGTGCACGTGTGTGTGTGCGTGCGTGTGTGCATGCGTGTGTGTGTGCACGTGTGTGTGTGCGTGCGTGCACGTGTGTGTGTGTGTGTGCACGTGTGTGTGTACACGTGTGTGTGTGTGTGTGTGTGTGTGTGTGTGTGTGTGTGTGTGTGTGCTCTAAACTGCTGCAGTTTTGAGTAAAAATGAAGACCTAAAGAGTGATTACATCTGACTTCCATGAAATAAAGGTTTACAGTATTTGTACTAAGAAGGAAAATCACAACCAGCCAATGAACTTCAAAGTGGTCCATCTCTGGTCTCCACCTGACTCTCAGTGTTTTCAGCCCACCTGTGTGTGCCCATGCGGGACAGGAACACTTGATGATGGCTGTTTGGAGCTGCTGCAGACTGGATCTGACACTAATTAAGCAGCTCCCAGATAATATAATTAAGAGTAGTAGAATAACGCCTTTATTTAGGTAAAGCTGTTCTTGCACTTCCTGCATGTCGTTCATCAACAGCACAGCTGCCGATAAGTGACGGTGTGGAGAACAACAAGCACTTTCTCAGCAGCTCTGGCATCAACATAGGAGCAGCTCTCTGCTGCTGGCCAGACAACCAGTGTCAGCACACCAGTATACCCAGTTTCAACCTGCCATGAACTGGTGAGTAACAGAGCAACATGTGACATAATGAGGACTTTTTCCAGTTTGTTGATTTATTTTTTGCTTGTTGGCCTCTAAACAGCTTCCTGCTGTTAAACAATTAAGATAAGAATTTTATTAATGCTGAGGAAAATTCCTCGTTCCCTTCAAGAGGTCAGTGGAATAAACAGACACACAACAAACGAGGCACAGACACGAGCAACAATGTACAGTGGGGCAAAAAAGTATTTAGTCAGCCACCGATTGTGCAAGTTCCCCCACTTAAAATGATGACAGAGGTCAGTAATTTGCACCAGAGGTACACTTCAACTGTGAGAGACAGAATGTGAAAAAACAATCCATGAATCCACATGGTAGGATTTGTAAAGAATTTATTGGTAAATTAGGGTGGAAAATAAGTATTTGGTCACCTCAAACAAGGAAAATCTCTGGCTCTCACAGACCTGTAACGTCTTCTGTAAGAAGCTTTTCTGTCCCCCACTCGTTACCTGTATGAATGGCACCTGTTTGAACCCATCATCTGTATAAAAGACACCTGTCCACAGCCTCAAACAGTCAGACTCCAAACTCCGCCATGGCCAAAACCAAAGAGCTTTCGAAGGACACCAGGAAAAGTATTGTAGACCTGCACCAGACTGGGAAGAGTGAATCTACAATAGGCAAGCAGCTTGGTGTGAAAAAATCAACTGTGGGAGCAATCATCAGAAAATGGAAGACATACAAGACCACTGATAATCTCCCTCGATCTGGGGCTCCACGCAAGATCTCATCCCGTGGGGTCAAAATGATCATGAGAACGGTGAGCAAAGATCCCAGAACCACACGGGGGGACCTGGTGAATGACCTGCAGAGAGCTGGGACCAAAGTAACAAAGGTCACCATCAGTAACACACTACAACGGCAGGGAATCAAATCCCGCAGTGCCAGACGTGTTCCGCTGCTGAAGCCAGTGCATGTCCAGGCCCGTCTGAAGTTTGCCAGAGAGCACATGGATGATACAGCAGAGGATTGGGAGAATGTCATGTGGTCAGATGAAACCAAAGTAGAACTTTTTGGTATAAACTCAACTCGTCGTGTTTGGAGGAAGAAGAATACTGAGTTGCATCCCAAGAACACCATACCTACTGTGAAGCATGGGGGTGGAAACATCATGCTATGGGGCTGTTTTTCTGCCAAGGGGACAGGACGACTGATCCGTGTTAAGGACAGAATGAATGGGGCCATGTATCGTGAGATTTTGAGCCAAAACCTCCTTCCATCAGTGAGAACTTTGAAGATGAAACGAGGCTGGGTCTTCCAACATGACAATGATCCAAAACACACCGCCCGGGCAACAAAGGAGTGGCTCCGTAAGAAGCATTTGAAAGTCCTGGAGTGGCCTAGCCAGTCTCCAGACCTCAACCCCATAGAAAATCTGTGGCGGGAGTTGAAAGTCCGTCTTGCTCGGCGACAGCCCCAAAACATCACTGCTCTCGAGAAGATCTGCATGGAGGAATGGGCCAAAATACCAGCTACTGTGTGTGCAAACCTGGTAAAGACCTATAGTAAACGTTTGACCTCTGTTATTGCCAACAAAGGTTATGTTACAAAGTATTGAGTTGTATTTTTGTTATTGACCAAATACTTATTTTCCACCCTGATTTACCAATAAATTCTTTACAAATCCTACCATGTGGATTCATGGATTTTTTTTTCACATTCTGTCTCTCACAGTTGAAGTGTACCTCTGGTGCAAATTACTGACCTCTGTCATCATTTTAGGTGGGGGAACTTGCACAATCGGTGGCTGACTAAATACTTTTTTGCCCCACTGTAAATCAGTATGTACAATAGTGCTGATATTAACTATGTTAATGACACTAGTGACTGGTGGTGGTCAGAGGGCCCGGTGGCGCCAGTGTCCGGCAGCCTCGCCTCTGTCAGTGCGCCCCAGGGTGGCTGTGGCTACAATGTAGCTGCCATCACCAGTGTGTGGATGTGTGTGTGAATGGGTGGATGACTGGGTATGTAAAGCGCTTTGGGGTCCTTAGGGACTAGTAAGGCGCTATACAAATACAGGCCATTTACTAGTGGTAAGTGATAATACATTAAGTGATACTGTATTCAGCATTAATAACCAATCATCAATGATTAATTAGTTAACCAGGGATTGTGGCGATGACGTGCTGTGGTGTATTAATCAGCTAACATCAGCCCTTCATAATCAGCTGTTTACACACAAAATTAATGAATGTAAATAAAAACAAAACTTGAATCTTTCAGGTAAGAAAATCCCAGGAAGCTGAGAAACGTTTCATCATCATCCAGGTGGCTTCTTCAGTCTCAGCTGACTGCAGGTTTACAACCTTATAACATCTGTGTAATGACCAACACGAGCACCCCTCTGTAACAATCAGCTGTGAGCTCCGTTTCGTGATCATTAATATGCAATACGATGTACCAATGACCATCAATGGCCAAGGCTAAGATCACAGCATTGTAAATGCACCCTTAGTTGCATCCTTGGACCATCCTTGACTCAGAGATGATCCCTTTTCACATTAATGGATTGCTTGACTCAAACCAGCTCAAGCCCATTGGTAGGCAGCTCTGAACACCACATCCAGAACAGCTTGGGTTTTGAAGAGAAGGTGAGGCAGATGAAACCACGGTCTCATACGATGTCACATCTCTCTTCACTTGTGTTCCAGTCACTAAAACACTGGAGGTAGTTTGTAAGAGATTACAGGATGACCCCAACCTCAGCAACAGCACCGCTCTCAGCACCAGACAAGTGGGTTTGCCTTTGGAACTGCGTCTTAATACTTTGAAGAAGTGGCAAAGAGAGCTCTGTTATTCTACCCTGGAACACCACCACGTATGTGAAAAAGGGAAAGCCCACCTCTGAATGGAGGAGGGGCCTAAGGGTGCATCTGTCACCATCGTACAATGCTGTGATCGCAGCCATTCCCCAGCTCTCTGTGAATGGGACTCATGGCCATTGATCAGTGGTCATGACAATTTGCATATTAAAGATCATGAAACTGATCCCGCAGCTCACAGTTAGTCAGTGCTGCTAGATTCAGTCATGATGCAAATGCACTGTTTATCAGTTTGGGGAAACCTGCAAGCTCTTATAAATGAAAATCCTGTGTTTGATTCAGAAAGACATTGCTGCCTGGCAGCAGGACAGGCAGCACCACGGGTGCAAACAGACACTACACCAACTCTGTCCTTGGGACCTGGAGGCTTAAAGACAGCTGCATATCGCGATATAATTTGAAGCACGTGCGGTAACGATATATATCGTGATATATTCTTTTCTTCTGTATAACGTATTTTCCACACTATAAGGACTTAAAATCCTTTAATTTTCTCAAAAATCGAGAGTGTGCCTTATGTATGAATTCTGGTTGTGCTTACTGACCTCGAACTGATTTTGGCAGAAATCTGTTAAAAATGTTTTAGTACAACTTTGGTAAGCCGCACTGCTTGATGGATCGTCAGAGCATTACGGCTGCCGTAGGGAGGAGCTTCAGAGTAATCTGGGTCCAAAACTCCGTCTGCTTCAGGTCCCAAAGTCAAACGAACACTGAGAGTTAAAAACGTCTAAATTCTTTCATCTTTAATTAAATCATCAGCGTTGCTGCTTTACCAGGTGTAACAATTAAGTTTTACATCCATGAAAACAGAAGTTATTAAATTTAACGGAGTTAAAAGTTAGCAGGAAGTTAGCTCGCTAGTTTCCACCTAAACATGATATAGCATGTTCTGACTGAGAGATTTCTGAAACATTCAAACGTACAGCTCTGCTATCACTTCCAACATAAATGAAGACAGAAAACTAAACAGCAGTGGTGTTTGCAGGGTTACTGAAGTTGGACTACCTGGTATATAATGTTGTGCTACGTGATTGCTAGCGACACAGCTATGTTAGCATAACATTAGCACAGTGAAGCTGGAGGATGAACGCCAATTTTTTTTCCACTCGATAAAAGTTAACGTGAGGGACTCTGGTGGTCAGGGACAAATGCAATCGCATAGCAGGATGCTGTACACGGGCCAAACTCCAGTCAGGAGAACAACTGAGATTATTCATCCACAATACGAGGTTAGTTATTAATACACTGCAACAACATGGGAACAGAACAGCTGCGAGAGAATTCAGCATTAATCAATCAATGTTACGGAAGTGGAGGAAGCGCAGTTTTTGGCTTTCCCCATATTTCAAAAGTGCTTCATCTCTTTGCTGTGACTGTCGGCATAATTTGCAGATGATAATGGTTTTAGCTGCTGCGATTCTTTCGACCAAAACAGGCGCCGCTTGATGACATCATCAACATCAACATTATACCGTTTATATCGCCCAGCCCTACTCCATATCCAATAACACCGTAGAACATTTGTATTGTCATGCTTAGAGAAGCTCAGCACAGCTGCTTTGCAGGTGCCAAACGCCACCATTATCAGTATTAGAACACCAGTATGTGTTTTTTCCTGTTACTACTCGATTTAACAACAAAGATGTATTAGATACAAGCAGGCGGTACTTTCATCATTTCATAACTCGCCTACTTTTTATTTAACCAGTTATCTAATGAGTGTCCTAATGTTGCATCTCGTGTTTAGTGTTTATTTCACAGTGGCTGCTGTAACCTCATTAACAGAAGGTTACAGTGCAGCGCTGATGCTGGCTTTTGACTGCAAAACCAAAGCAGCAATTTAAACAGCAGTACCACAGAGAACAAGTGAGCGACAGACGACTACTCAAGAAGCTAAACGGGCGCACACCCAGCAGAGTGCACAACGCAAAACAGAGTGAGCGCACTGAGCTTTACCTCTTGGCACTGGTGGAGAGCTTGGCAGCGGTCTTACTGGAGATTTTGGCCTCCTTCTTTTTGGGCTGGGCCTGGTCCCGTTGCTCGGGGCCCGGCTGCTCCGGAGGAGCCGCCTCCCTCTGCTCGGCGTCCGAACTCCCCCCACTGGTGTTGGGGCTGTCGTCCGGCCTCGGCTGCACCTCACTGGACATGGCGACGCTGTGGGATGGTTGCACATGCACACAGGCTTTAACGGCACGTAACGAGCACACCTGAAGAGGTTTACTCAACCTTCACTGCAGGTCGGTCATCTGAGAAACACAGTTTTAAATACAGCTTGGTCACACACTGCTGTGGGATCCCACAGCAGTGTGTGACCAAGCTGGTGACCAGCATGAGGAGGCGCCAGGCTGTGGGGACTGTTCCACATGCTGCTTAGGCCCCGTCTGATTTCTTCAGACGTCAATTACCCAACCTAATAAACAACAGTGAACACGAGTCAATAGCACAATAAGCTGTTTGGCACCGACAGAGAAGATTTGGCAGGATTTTCATGGCCTTTCGTCACATCCTCACCTCTGCTGCTCAACCCACAGATGCATTTTCCTTACAAACGTGGCTCCATTTAAACAACAACATAAGATTTATTTCCAAGAAGCTTTGTTGTAACCAAAAAATAATCGACCAAAAACAAATTTACAGTTTCATTTACCTATTATTTATGACAACACAAGCTGCGTCACCCGTTGCTATTAATTATGTTTGGTTTTGTCTTGTGTGGGAGTGAAAAAGACGAGTAAAACGAGCTACACAGGAAACGAGGACGTCTGCAACCACACAGAGGTGCAGGGGGACAAGTGTGGAGACAAGGATGAACATGGAGGCGTGGCAGGTATGCGAGTGAAGGAAGGAGGAGGTATGGGAGAGGAGGAGGATGGAAATGAGCAAGGAGAAGACGCAGCAGAAGATAAAGCGGCACGTGACAAAGAGAGCTTAGGTCCGAACTGAACAAGAGACAGATGGATGAGAGCTTTCTGACACAGACAAAGACACTACACACGTCTTCCATCTTTTACTATTTTCATGTCTCTGTTCAATAATCTGACGCCTTTCCTGCAAAGAAGCTGTCGCCCTTTCAGAGGGATTTTCACTCTCATACGTCTGAGCCTTGATCATCCAGTCGAACGCCTCTTTAACGTGTCACGTAAAACTCTTTCAGCTGCCTTCCCTGACACCGTTTTATGTGCACACATCTTTTTAGTTCTTCTTGAAAAGGTAAGTGTTTGTTGTTGATTTGCATGCTGAAGGCAATATCCCAACAGTCAAGCTTCAAATGGCTGTTTTTTATAGAGTCAGTGAGAAGTACACATTTTGAAATGGTAAACAGTAAAACTGCAAATAGTAAGTCGAACAGTCTGTCCTGCACTTTAAAGGACACCTGATTTCTGCTTTCACACAGCAGTCACATGTTCATCAGGACACACTCCAGTTTCTGGGAATCCTGTATGAATCACAAAACCACAGTTCAACCTGGGATCTGCTTCGACTGCAGGCTTCTCCAGCTTCCAGCTCATGCTCAACACCCTGTTTGCAGGGTGTGTTAGAAAATCTGTGCTGTGGGTTACACGCCTGTTTCACAACAGTCAGGGCTGGCTTTTATATTTAAAGCTGTAATTACGAACTCAGGATGCTGTGTCGATAGCATCAGTCACACAAACAGCATCTGTGCATTTCTCACAGTGCAGCTGAAGAAGGGATCCGAGCCGATTTATGGTACAACAATGTCACTCTGAGAAACCAACAGCTTTGCTGCGCTGCAACAACGTTCCAAGTAGTGGCTGCAGGTCCTCGAGTTTTGCTTGTGGGCCTTTCCGTTTCTTGGCACTAGTACTCATGGGGGGCATGGGGGAGCCTTCACCTGTGCTGTGGTCAAACACCTTCCTCTGTGCAGGCTGTTAATTCTGTGTCCCAGTTCAGCCAGTTGATCTTTCGCATATTGCTGAGCAAAACCCAGTAAGCTGGACATTCGTGGCTGTCCTTGTCCCCCGTATCCTGACAGTTGCCTCCACGACTCTGCCGTACAAGTGCAGTGTAACATTTTATGAAACAGCACACATTTCGTAAGCTTGTTCACACAGCAATGTTCTCACAGTTTGGAGGTTTCAAAATGTCCAGGTCATGCTCACAGCCACTGGTATTTGGATATGTGCTTCAAGGGAATCACAAACTCATGCTGCCATGTAGTCACTGCCACCACACACAAGCATGCAGACATATTGGGAAGTTTAAGGGGAGGCCTCACGGTCTGATATGCAGTCATTTCTCTGAAGCTCATAAGGAGCCGATGATGATCCAATCAAGCTGATTTTTTTCAATCTGAGGTGTCTTAATCCAGCATTATTCCATCTGCACATCTGTTTTCATTCAGACTTGAGAAGTATCAAAGAATTAACTGGTAGTTTAGGTTTGTGGCTTCAGCCACCCTATAAGGCACTGTGCAGTGAATCCATGAATGGAATGAAGGGAGATACTTTGGGTTTGAAAGTTAAACTGTGGACAACAGAAATTCATCAGATTGCTGAGCCGCTGAGCACAACTACAACAAGTCAAAGCCTCAGAGATTTTCCACCTCGCAATCATCAACAAGGAGTTGAGGTCACCGAGCCAACGACGTATTTTCTGGGTAGCAGATCGAAGAAGGAAAAACATCACCTTAAATAACATTATGGAAAATATGTTTGTGTGATCGTAACATTGTCATACTGGTAACTTATTGCTCATTGAACTGTATACATGTCATAGGGCTGTTGTTACACACTTCAAACTAATTTAGGGTCCTGTAAATGTGCCCGTCTGCCTACACGCTTTCATTTAGATAGCAGGCGGAACGGGGTTTTCACCCACTGCAAACACGCTCCTGTGTAGCCCTCCAAAATCCAAAGGAGGATGATATATGCATGGGTCAAATGCCTACTGGTTGACAAGTGGGCCAGAATAAGGAAGGAAGACAACGGAGTTCACCAAGAACAGGAGTGTGAAGAAATAATCAAAGGTTTGTTTAAAAAAACCCAAAACAAATCTGTGTGCAGGAAGACTGCCCCACTCAAGTTCATCCAACGTTGTTTACCTTATCTGTGCACTGAACCCACATCAGTCATGCTGGATCAGAAAAAGGTCCTTTTGCAGAACTCTAAAAACAGCCGTGATTCTCTGTCCGATAAAGGAGGAGACAGCCTACTGACAACAACCTGCTGCCGTTGGACTGCTGAATGATAATAAAAACAAGCAGCGTTATCCTATGTCCTCATCCAAAGATACACCCGCAGATGTCATTAGTTAAACACCGAGCTCTGGTGTGGTTCATTCTGACATTCAGCCAGGCTGAACGTTTGTCAGTCACAACCTACGAGTCTCAGAAAAAGACACCTACAAGGTCAGCCTCGCTAAATCAATTGTCCCCATTATTGTGTATGTGAGAGAGGAGCTCAAGGTGAATGCCTCTATTTACATTCCCTGGTGTGCAATGAAAAATGCATGACACAGACGAATGGCTGTGAGGGCATTTTTGCTGCTCACGTGAATATAGAATCACAGTCAGTAAGGACAGACGGGCGGTGTACATGACAGTGGCTTTGGTTAGCTCACTCCACCTTTGACATCTGACAAACAGCTGCAGCATGAAGACTGTGCAGTTAACTGTGGTGGAGAGCTGATACCTCACTCCAGTTTTTGGTGGGGTTAGAGTGACACAGAAGGACATCGTTTCAGACCTCAGGGTGAGCTGCTAACAGCTCTGTACACATCTGCGTGTTTCCAGTTGTCAGGTGAGGACAAACATACTGAAACCAAAAGTTGGAGACATACCGGTGGTTCGTGTTGGGCTTTCGGAGGATGTTTTCTTTCCCAAACTGTCACAACAGCTCAACCGGTCACTGAGCGAGTCTACACATAGATCCCACCCAGCAGGGCACTCACAGTCCCGTGGATTCATTCTGTTCTTTTGTCTGAGGCTAACGGCTCATTAAACAGTTACGAGTTTGGGTTTTCTCTCCGGCTGAACCTTTCCTGTACCCGACTCTGTAAAGAGGGAATTCCCACTTTTGGCTCGGATTCCTAGCAAGGCTATTTCGCTGTTAACGGTTGAGTGACGACTGGGCCAACGATTATTATAGTTTACATTTTAGTAAGTTCAGTTAGGTGCATGGATATATGCCGAATTAATGTGCATCTGCCTATGACTCTAAAGGTCTCGTATGGTATACACACAGTCGTTTAATGAGAAACGGGTTTAAATCTGCTCAGATTTTAGACCACGTTCGGGGGAACCCTCTTTAGTCCACATCAAACAGCTCACAGAGCTGTAGATGAGGGGCCAGCGAGCTCCCGCGGCCCGGATCGCCTGTTTTGTTGGCTGTGTGAAGAGTTAACAGCAAGACAGCCTCGCAATCTTTATACGCGCCGAAGAAGATAAAGCTGAAGGACACACTTGTCCGACATCTCTCCTCTACAGCAGCGGACCTCAGTGACCGCTGCCAAATCTGCTCCAGCACAAAAGACAGAATGGATGCCCCCCACCACCACCACCCCCGCCCCCTTCCCCACAAAATAACCCAATAAATCTTCGTTGTCTCCATAGAGTGGACTCCATTACAGAAGAATACGAGCAGCTCACCTTTATAAGCTGGCTGGACGTATGTGTTATGAGCTCCACTGTTTATTCTGTAAATCCGCAACGCTGCTCGTCCGCTTCTTTTTACTGTCCGCTGCTTTGACTGACTGCTCGAGAATGTGGTGGAACCGCGACTGTCACGTTAGCGACCGTGACGAGCAGGGTTTCCGGTGTGATCTGTCAAAATAAAAGCCTGTGGCTTATTTCCCCTGAAGACTGCCTATAAAAAACAATATTCATATGATGCAATACACTTTAACTTATTCCAAATGAGGTTAAAAAAATTACACTAATCTCTGTAATTTTTCACGTGTGCACGAGTAGACCTGAGGCTTGTAATGTCCTTTCACCCAATATCAATACTCATAGAATAGTTTTGCACTCGTTAGCCTATTTGCTTTATCTTCCCTGATCATACTGTGTAACATGTTATTTCAAACCATTACATTTTTAAATTTGGATTTTATTTTGATACCAGTGAAAATTGCCGAAAAAATCACAAGGAATATACAAACATGTCAGTCTATAATGCAACCTAGTTCAGATTATTTTTTTTATTGAATCAAGCAACTGATTGAAAAAACAAGCCCTCCGAAGAAGATGGATGAATGGACGTATTTTATGTTAAGACGTAGAGTTCACACTTCCGGTCTTTTTCTCTTTAACCAATCCGACGCTTGACGGCTCCAGACTGCCTTCGTGCGCGCGCCTCCGCGAGGGTGCGTTGTGTGTTATGGCAGGCTTTGATGGTAGTGTAGACTACAAAGGAAGTGCAAAGAGAACACCGAGCACGCGGCACAGACCGTGCACGGTGTGGTGCCAACCCGTCACGTTGAAAAAGAGTACTTTTCAGAAGCAGTTTCTACATTTCAGTAATGTAAACACCAGGGATCCTCTTGAAAGGAATTGCTGTTATGCCCATCAACTCATCTAGCTAAAACGGTCAAAATCTAAACGAAACCATTACTTTCAACAATTTGTGTCAAAGGATTTCACGGTAATTGTCTAAAAATAAACTGGAACCAATGTTATTATTAACTGTCGAAAGGCTTCAGATAAAAAAAATATAGAAGTATTGTAGACGGACATGACCACTGCGGAACCCTTCCACAGGTTCATGTTTCTCATACGGCTAATAGAGTGCGGGCCGTTAGCTCGGCGACATGCGCCATTGAAAACAAACGTACCAGATACGGCGGGTATTGCCGCTTTCGTTCATTTGTATTCTACCCCATTAGAAACCTTACTTCGTCTCCAGTAAACGTTCTACATTTTTGCGGACAATGGAAACTATATTAGAACAACAGCGTCGCTATCACGAAGAGAAAGAGAGGCTAATGGATGCTAAAACTAAAGAAATGTTACACAAGAAGTCGACGGTAAGTGGTGCTACTTAAGGCTAGCTTTAGCATTGCTACGCTTGGTCGTGAATCCCAGAAACGCTGAAATTAACATTTGTCCGTGTGTTTTTTCCAACTCTCATTTCAGCTGCGTGAACAAATCAATTCTGACCATCGAACAAGAGCGATGTTGGATGTGAGTAAGAGTTTGGACTCATTTAAAACTGTTCTCACTACCTGGCTAATAGTATTTGCTGGCAATTCAACGAATAACTAACCTTTCATAAAACCCAGGTTACAATTTTGTAAACGTGCAAAGCACTATTTATTAGCGGATTTGATGCATTTTCTTACACTAATCACGGGAAAAGAGGTCAGATAAAGAACGTAATCAGATGTACTGAATGAAGCGGTGTCACAACGAAATGACACCCCAAAAATCTGCCCCCAAGTGCGTCAGAGGTCATTAAAACTAGGTGTAAAATATAAATGGTTAAAACCTGACTTCAGAGACGCACATTGGAGACAAAGAATCACTTTTGATAATTAGCAGCTTTTCACTGTTAATGGTCAACGCTGGTAAAAAGGTGTCTGCGCTTCTTCTTGCAGAGGTATATGGAAGTGAGCGCAAATCTCAGAGACCTGTATGAAGACAAAGATGGGTGAGTGTTTTCTTAGCGAACAGTCATTTCCACTCAAATATAGATATGTTGGCTGGACCTTTGTGCGGTTACAGAAGTAAAGAAACAAACTTTTGAGCAGTTACTTGAAAAGTAGACCAACTAAAGGTGTATTCACACGAGAAGCCTGAAAAATCTTGTGACAGTCAGGATGAGGACGTAACGTTTCTTACATGTGGCACATGACAGGAGATGGTTAACGTCAGCTCCAATCTCACCACTTCTGGAAATGATGTGAATCTGCTAGACTATCGTCTGCTCTACTGTGACATTGTTGTTGTTCTCTAACTTGGGGTCCACACACACGCGGGTTTATTCACCAGTCTAGTAGCAAATCACTCAGAAACAGCTAGGTGATAATACTACTACAGCTGGGCATAGCAGTATGTTGGGCGTGTGAGCAGGATAGAAGACCAAATGACACCAAATTGTGAAGAAAAACGTGAGCTGTAGCATTACTGAACAAGGCACCTGAAAGGACATGCCCAGGGCTCACAAGACGAGGACACTGTTGGAAAAGACGGGTCCAAGGAAATATTCTGGAGATATTTTGGTTATTTGAAGTCTGATAACGAATCGGAGTAGCAAACTGTGTCAAAGGCATATTTCCATGAAGGCACATAACACCTCAAATTGTTTTTGCTAGGTCCTGGGTTTAAAAAATTGATTTCCCAATTCAAATCGATTTTAGCTTGTATAAAGCGATATCGATTCAGTAAATCCTGAATCGATTTTTAAATATAAATGTATTTTATCTGAAACGCCAGAACCTCAGCTTAAAGCTCACAAAACTATTTAAACAACCACCAAACAGCTAAAACACAAAATGAGAGCAGATACATGGATCCCACCAAAGACGTAAACACAGAGCGTGGATCGTTCACGTGACGGCACGCACACAGACACGCCGTCGGGGCTAAAAGCAGACAGCTCACAGATTCTGAAGCTGCAGGTTTCGGCACTCTGACCAAAATTCACTGAACCAGCAGCACAAGAAGCTCAAAGCTACGCTTCACGCCTAAGTTAGATAGATTAAGATAAGATTAAGTTTTTCAGAGGGTGGTCGGGATTGTTCATGGTGGATAACGGTGTGTTCACGACCTCTCCAGCATCAGGTGTCCAGTTTGTAGCCGACCACAGAGCCAGCATTCCTAATCGGTCTGTTCAGTCTGTGTCACGATGCTGCTTCCCCAGCACGCCAAAGAAAAGTGATGTGCTTGCAACAACTGAGTGAGATAATCGCCTCACACTGAAGCATCTGAGCCTGCATTGTTTATATATGCTCACTCTTCTTGTACATGCTAGGGCTGCCACAAACGGTTATTTTGATAGTCGACGTAATCGTGACTAGTCGACTAATCGTGGCAGCCCTAGTCCACGCCCCCTGTCGGTCTTCCACTTCAGCCTGTTGTAACGTCAGCCTGTTGACGTCAACTCCAAAGCCCTATCGGGTCCTTTTTTCCTCGACCGCATCAAGATCCTCTCCGAGGACGTGGGTCGTGTAGCCTTTCTCTTCCCTCTGAAGTCGGTCACTATCGCTCTGGTCTTGTTCACATTCTGAAGGCTACAGAATCCTCTGCTTCTGCTCATTACTAATACATCCAACCACTGCAGGATGTTCAGAGTATTTTTGTGGGTGGATGTCTGAGGTGCACATGGTGAACATTGGGGTGGCTGTAGCTCAGGTGGCAGAGCAGGTCAGCCACTAATCAGAAGGTCGGTGGTTCGATCCCAGGCTGCCTCCTGGTTGCATGACAAATATCCTTGGGCAAGATACTAACCCCATGTTTGCCTACTGGTGGTGGTCAGAGGGCCCGGTGGCGCCAGTGTCCGGCAGCCTCGCCTCTGTCAGTGCGCCCCAGGGCGGCTGTGGCTACAATGTAGCTGCCATCACCAGTGTGTGAATGGGTGAATGACTGAATGTAGTGTGAAGCGCTTTGGGGTCCTTAGGGACTAGAAAAGCGCTATACAAATGCAGGCCAACATGGAGACAGCACAGCTGCTGTACTGCACATCACCAATTCAGACAGAGCCCTGGTCAGCCTCATATACTGCATCCTGTCAGTCAGGTAGTTGGTGGATGTGTTTACTGACATTTGTGTAGCTTCACTGTCAGCAACAGTGGCTGAATTGTGTTAAATGCGATGCTCACCACACTGCTGTTACAGCACGTAGATGATTACATCATTCAAAGATTCGGTCTGTCTACTGAAGAGAAACAGTTTTACTTAACAAAAGAAGGCAGAAATCATGTGGCAGCTTATGTCTGATGCCTGATTGGCTGAACACAAAAGCAAGACGTCCTGTAATATGGCCCATCAGGATAATCTTCCACTTAAGCTGCTTTTGAATATGAACTCTGGATAATATGAGGAGAAGCGCTTATAGAGGCTACAGGACAAAAGGACTCACACTCTGTGAAGACTGCACAGTTACACTGTTCTCACACGAGTGCAGTAGGACAGTACACACACTTTGTAATAGACCACTGTCTGAGTAAAGATGGTTTAGAGCTTGGTCAGCATGCACCTCCATTGGCTCTTGAAAAGTCCAGGGGTGAATGCATGACTGCTGCTTCAGAAAAACCAGCTGTCCTGATGACTTCCTCTTGTTCTTCTCGTGTTCCTGGATTATTTGTCTGACAGAATGAGGAGAGACGAACTTGCAGCCATCTCAGGACCAAATGAGTTTGCAGAGTTCTACAACCGACTCAAACAGATAAAGGAGTTCCACCGAAAGCATCCCAATGAAGTATTTATTCTTTTGATTCCAAAATGTCAACTGAAAGCGTACATCAGGTCTTTGAAACTGATTTCTGTTGTCCTTCCTGCAGATTTCCATCCCCATGTCTGCAGAGTTCGAGGAGCTGATGAAGGCCAGAGATAACCCCAGCGAGGAGGCTCAGAGTGAGTTCAAACAACACGTGCTTGTCCTGAGTCAAGAACACGTTTGCACGACATGCAAATCCCACAGAACAGCAGCTAGAGGAGCAAATGCTTCCTGACTTTTTCATTTGTTGCAACAACAAAAATGGGATCTAATGAGGAAACTCATAGAAAGTAGCTACACTGCATTAAGCATCACTTTGTGTGAAGAACGATTACTGAAGTGTGAGAATCAGATCAGTGTTGTTAGATTGTTTTTGCACACGTGTGTTTGAAATCTGCAGTTGAAATAAAAACACAGCGATCTAAGACGATCAGAGCAGCTGATTACTGACAGTTTCTCTTTTAGTTCTAATTGTAGGAAATTTGTGCCGTTTGGTGTCCATCCTGTTGGTGAAGGCTCCCTCTGAATGAGCCTGAATGAATGAATGACATTCATCACACATTTATACCAATACACTTTCAATTATACAGACCCACACAGCAGCCAACAAGTTTGATTTCATTTTGTAACAGCTGAGGAACAATCAGGACGTGGTCCAAGGTCAAAATTAGGATTAATAATCAGATGTTTGCAGATGTGAATACTGACCGTGTCCTTTTTCTCCCAGATAAACAGGACGTGGTCAGCATGTAGCAGCAGACTGTCAGCAGCCTTTTTATTGTTCTTGGCTTAGTTGACTGGATAACAATCGATCAAATGTAGGAAGTTAAATAGAGTTGAAAACAAGCTGGGCTGTTCGTAGACCTGCACAGTAGACCTGTGTCATGGAAAAGCACAATAGCTCGTAGTATTTGTGCAGCATTGAAGTGCAGAAGAGCACTTTGTAAACGTCACAAATATGATATTATTAAATGGTTTGAACCCATTAGTTGGCTTCACGACTACCAAACCTGGCGGTTTAGTAGTCGTAAGTGTTGAGCAGCAGTAACGTTTGTAGGGAGACGTTTTTCTGGCTACTTTTGTTCTTGGGTCAAATTAGGAAATGTGATCGATGCCGGAGCTCACTGGAAAAGAAGCATGCAAAGCACCGATCATCTGCTTATGCTAATCGGTTCTGCTGCGAATCGCCACTAACAGAGAGCCTCGTGTTTGAGAACGTGTCAGACAGGCTGTAGGTGTTGTTACCATCTCACAGCTGGATTAGCTGCCCCATGAAAGCATCAACACTCTTTCTTCATTCATGAAAAGGCTCATTTAGGCAAAGCACTGGCTGCCTTTGGTTAGCAAACACACTTTATTGTGTTGAGTTCCCCCACGTCTGCTCTGCAGTTGCATAACTACACTTAACAGTTATTGTAAGTAACATCTGTGACCTTCATACCCAGGCTTAAAGTGCCTGAATGACTTGTGTTTATGGCAGATATGGTGGACTTCACCGATGAGGAGGGATACGGCCGATACCTCGATCTGCACGACTGCTACCTGAAGTACATCAACTTAAAGGGAGCTGAGGTTGTGATCCTGAAGTAGCCGTTTATTCTCATTAATAAAGAATAAGCCTCCGAGCCAGGATGTGTCTGACTGCTGTCTGTGCCCTGTGTCTGTACAGAAGCTGGAGTACATCACCTACCTGTCTTCATTTGACCAGCTGTTCGACATTCCCAAGGACAGGAAAAATGCTGAATACAAAAAGTAAGTCCATGCTGCTTATTCAAGACGTCAGCTTGGAAGCATAACTGTAAAGAATCTGCTTCCTCAGTCACACGTCAGTGTTGCATGCAGAAGTGCACACGTTTAAATGCCTCGTGCTCTGCAGGTATCTGGAGATGCTGCTGGAGTACCTGCAGGACTACACAGACCGGGTCAAGCCGCTGCTCGACCAGAACGACCTTTATGGCAAAGTGCTGTCAGAGTTTGAGAAGAAATGGGAGAATGGGACCTTTCCAGGCTGGCCTGTAAGTTCTTCTGCTGGGACCAGTGAGAGATGATGGTTAGGTTTTGGGAACCTCTCTGACTTCTTGCATGTGATTATTTGTAGAAAGAGACGAGTAGTGCTTTGACACATGCAGGTGCTCATCTGGACCTCTCTGCTTTCTCCTCTTGGGAGGTAAAATCAATCCTCGTTGACATGTGACTGAAGTCAAAGTGTTTTGCATAAATAATGGTTTCATATTTGTTTTACTCTCCGTTTCCCTCTTTGCTGTAGGAGTTGGCCTCTTTGGGTCTGGACAGGTTGAAGTCAGCACTCATGGCTTTGGGACTGAAATGTGGAGGGTAAGCTTCTAGAAACATGACAGGAGCAGCGTAATAACTCACTTTCTACAGCATTAAAGGCTGATTGTTTTCATATTCCAAGCAGAATATTACTGGAAAACCAGCTCTGTGGGGACAGGGAATCATCTGTGAACTACAGATAACCTCACGCCGCGCGTCCTTAGTATAGTGAGAGCCCAGTTTGAGACCACAAAGAGCATCCGGTGTTCAAAAAACCCAAATGAAATATGCAGAGCCATCGAGTGGTGACCTCTGTGGACAAGGAGGATGACAAAGAGCTGCAGAGAGCTGCTGACCCCACCTGTCGGCTGGTTTGAAGCCGTCTCTCTGTGGGTCAGTCGGACGTTTTGCCTGCTGTGCACCTGGAAAACAAAGCAGCTGACAGAAACTGTCTTTAGTGTTTGCCAAGTGTGTTTGTTGAGACATGTTTAAAACGGCACAGTACAAAAGTCTAGTTGGGGCCTTGTAACAGAGTCAAAAGGACGTCGGTGTTCTGGCAGCTGGTAGCCAGCAGTTAATGGTTGAATGTGTCTGTGTTCAGGACCCTGGAGGAGAGAGCTCAGAGGCTCTTCAGCACCAAAGGCAAGTCCCTGGAATCACTGGATCCTTCACTGTTTGCCAAGAACCCCAAAGCAAAGGGACCTAAAAAGTAAGAGTGTAAAACTGTCCCTCGAATGTCACGTCCTCATAACGTCTCATCAAAGTGTTCGGTATGTAGTTCTTAATGCTTTCCTACGTCACTCCAACAGAGACACAGAGCGGAACAAGGAAATCGCCTTCCTGGAAGCTCAAGTATACGAGTACGTGGAGATCCTTGGGGTGAGTCTGGATGTGTTAATGCTGCTGTTGGAGCTCGTGTTTCGAGCCGGCTTCGTGAGGAAACCACATGTTGATATGTTGCGTATGTGGCTACAGGAGCAAAGGCAGCTCACTCACGAGAACGTGCAAAGGAAGCAGGCCAGGACCGGAGAGGAGCGTGAGGAGGAGGAGGAAGAGCAGGTCAGTGAAAGCGAGAGCGAAGACGAAGACAACGAGATCATCTACAACCCCAAGAACCTGCCACTGGGCTGGGACGGCAAGGTAAAGCTGCAGACACACCTGCACAGAGTAACCGTTACGGCCTCAGTAACACGCATGTGTGAAATCTGCATGTGTTAACGCGAGTCGTGTCGATCCACACGCAGCCTGCGCTGCTGTTACGTGACGCTGATAGATCCCTCAGAGGACACGCTCTCACTTTAATGTCACGGCTACTTTTAAATAACATGTTTCATTGTTGTCTACCTGATCACCCGCAGTAACCGTGTGTGTTTGTCACTCCTGCAGCCAATTCCATACTGGCTCTATAAACTGCACGGGCTGAACATCAACTACAACTGTGAGATCTGTGGAAACTACACTTACAGAGGACCCAAGGCCTTCCAGAGGCACTTTGCAGTATGTTGCTGTTGTTGTTTTCTCGTGGTTGGCAGTGACTGTGGGGGCGTTTAAAGGTTGATGAACTTCCATGTTTGTTTAAAGGAGTGGAGACACGCTCACGGGATGCGCTGCCTGGGAATCCCCAACACCGCTCACTTTGCCAACGTCACGCAGATCGAGGATGCTGTGTCCTGTGAGTTGATTGGAGCAGATTCTGAATGCAGCTCGTGTTCAGATGTTAATGTATTTATGTGTTTTATGTCACTGTAGTGTGGGCAAAGCTCAAGTCCCAGAAAGCATCAGAGCGGTGGCAGCCAGACACAGAGGTACCAACACTCAGCAGACATTTGTGTTTTGTTGTGGTGTAGCTGCTAATTGCTTTTGCTGATGTGCTTTTCAGGAAGAGTACGAGGACTCCAGTGGAAACGTGGTCAACAAGAAGACCTACGAGGATCTGAAGAGACAGGGCTTGTTGTAGACGGGGGCTGAAAGACACCAACTCTGAACAGCTGCTTTAAACTCTGATTTTATCCTGTTTACTCGTGTTTCTTCTTTGTGAGCTGTAGAGTTGGTTTTAACAGCATCACCAACTTTTCATAACTTTGTAATGTGGCGACCATTTATGATCATAATAAAGTAGAAACTTTTGTCAGCACGCTTGTTCGTCCTGGTCCTTCAACAATTCCTAAAATCACCAGGACAGGACTGAAAATAGTCCCTTACATATTTGATATTTTAATACTGATGTATGGATGGAGCGAGTTCTGCAAGCTGAAGCTATTGTGTATAGTCTGTAGTCGGCGGTTCAGCTCCTGCAGCCGTGCCTGGTTTACAACAACCACGATGACTCGGATCATTTGGAAATGACGTCTGAAACCATCAGCAGAACCTCCGAAGCCCTCGAACACGACAGAGGGAGGACTCTAATATACAGGTGCTGGACAAAGAACATCATCAAAAAGTTGATTTATTATTATGATTATGATTATTCCATTGAAAAAGAGAAAGTTGCTGCAGGTGTAATGAGAGCCCAGGTTGCTCTGCTCATTCAAAGTACAAGAATATGGTCCAGCAACCTTAGATACAGATTTTGGTGAATCCCTCTGTACTCGACACGTCCATGTTGCTACAGGACTTTTGCTTCTGTTCTTCTCTGGACGTTCCCGTGGTGTATATGCTTCCACTCTTGTGTGTGTTATGTCCTTTCTATGTAACTACAGTTTAAAACTCTGATAACATCGACTGTGATTATTCATTCAAAACAGTTTTAATTAGTTTGATGACAACGCATCACAAAGGAACAGCAGTCATTTATCGATATGTAGGAGTCAGTATATCTCAGTTTCAGTGAAACATTCATTTGATCATCATCTTATCGTGTGTAGTTGAGGCTGTGGAGGAAAGAAAAAGATTAGTTGTCTCCAATCTGGAATCCAGACTGATGAGGTGCACTGCTTCTATCCAGCGTGTCAGCGATGCAGCAGCTTTATCGTTTGCACTGAATCGTGTTCATGGAGCTGTTGAGCTCCACCAGATGGCGCTCTTGCATCTGTGACGTTAACTCTGGGAAAACTAAAGAAAAAGGATGTAGACTGAAGAGTCCATCAACTGTTGTAGACCACGACAAACTAACACAATACAGGCATAAAGGGTCGATTTTTAAATTACGCCCATATTTTGAAAACATTTGTTAAAAAGAAAAAAAATCTATGGTGGATTTAGCCTTCATATTTTAACACACACACACACCTGTAATATGTTGCCTTTTGCTATGACAACATTGTGAACAGAAGAGATGACTCTGATTAATGGCTCGTCCTTCAGCAGATGAACACACGGCGCCGTATCAAAGCACCTGCACCGTGGTTGTTAAATTTATCTATGTTTTTGACAGATGTCCATCCATCCATCCATTTGCGTCCGCTGATCCTTTTCAGGGTCGCGGGGGGCGCTGGAGCCTATCCCAGCTGTCATAGGGCGAGAGGCGGGGTCCACCTGGGACATGTCGCAGGGCCAACACACAGACACAGATAATCATAATTTACAAATTTTACCACACATGTCAGCACGTTTAGAACGGGCAGACGATGGTAACGGTGAGCAGGTCATACTCCCCCCTCAGGCCAGGTCTTCAGGTTTCCCACAAAATCATCTTTAGGGTTTACAGAGGATCATCCAAACAACAGCAAACAGTGAGTGAGTGGCGGTTGTCCTCTGACTTCTGAGAAAGGCCAGAATGCTTCAAGCTGATTGGACGGCAGCCGTAACTCATTTACAACAAGGTGTCTGTCAATCCACAGCTGGAGTGAACAGCACCGTCCTGCCTTGTACCCACGGTTCAGGCTGCTGGTGGTGGTTCACTACTGTGGGCTCCTTGGTACCAACTGAGCAGACTTTAAACGTGACAGCCTGCCTGGATGTTGTTGCTGACCATTTCATAAGAGTCATCATGTTCAGAGGATGTTAGATCATCTCAAACTGCTCTCACTGAGATGTTCAAACAGTCTTTTGAATCCTCACAGTGAGTTAGCTGCACTGAGACGTCCTCTGACACAGCCTTCGCTCACTCACTCTGTTCCCTGTCAAAACATAGCTTATCTCAGCTAGCTATGGTTGATCCAGTCTTGTCATTATGTAGTTAAAGAGATTACTTATCTCAGTGGAAAAGGTGCTCTTGACATCACTTACATGCATGTGGAAGCATGTGACCACCGAGACTGTAGCAAAGTTATTTGGAAATATGTGGATGACTGTGTTAATCTGTCTGTGGTATCAGACTTGGTGTGTAATCAGAGTAATAACCTGTAATATTAAACATTTGAAAATGTGGTGTCAAATCTCTAAAGATCTGTTAACAGGTAAACATAAGATGGCTCAACGCTGTGTGTGGGGACGGTTGGTGGAAACATTTTGTGTGGACCTGCCGGTGCATTTTATTTACGGAATAAATGAAACGTGCTGGTGGTGAGAAATCAGAGCATTACAGAAGATGGCAAACCATCTTCAACAAGTCAATAACTGTTCGTCTCTATGAGTTTGTCCAGCACAGTCGCAGGACCGGAGCTGTAAGACTGTTTAGTGTCAGTGATCATTCAAATAAGAATAGTATTGTTATCCTCGTGTTTGCCTTCTTTCTGTTTCTCAGCCTTTTTCTCTACAAAGACTTCTGAGAGAAGCACGCTGCCTTCCAAGTGCTACGCTGTACATTTGCAGTGATTGGTGACTCGAGGCTCGACGATTTATGTTCACTGCCAGCAGCACGAACGTCTCGTTTTCATGGGCACAGGCAGAGCCATTAAAGCCAGGCAACAGGTCGTCCTGAGGGACCAGCTTTGCTCCAGTGAGTCCTTCACACGAGCCGGGCTGCTTGGATGTCGGCTGGTTGGCTTTTGTCTGCTGATGTGTTCCTCTTCCAACTGCACGCCACCGAAATACTGCCATCAGGTTAATTACACAAAAACCCTCATCTGCACAATGAAAGCTGCTCTACAGACCGTATGAAAACACATTCTGATAAAAACAGCTTGAAAGTGTCTTCTTTTAATCTGAAAGGGGAAAAATGCAGGAAATATCCAAAAGACCTGAGATGCTGATGTTTGATATCCTAAACACAGTTTAGCAAAGCTGCTTTGGAGAGACACTGGTTAACAAATGTATTTCACCACAACTGCCTCAAATTGACAGTACTGGTCATTTATTTTTTATTATTCATCAACTTTTGTTCCTGAAATTAATTTCTTGATTATTTCTGGCATCTTGGAGAAGTCCAGCGTGTCAGCTCAAACTCAGATATAAAAACATATCAAGTTAATGTCTAATAAATACCAACATCAGTTTTAGTTTTCTGGAAGTTTCTACAATATTTAATCACTGGAGGTCCTGTGTGTCCTCAGAAACGTCTGCTCCCTTTGGAACCAGACAGACGACCCTGTTCTGTTTTCTGTCTCATTATGAGAACCACAGCAGGTTTAATGACCTCATTAAAATGTTCCCCTGCACTGACCGTTAGCTCTGGTGTGTCCGACAGTGACACCGGCAGGTTCTCCATCGATCCCAGTTTGATTTTTTTGCCCCTGATGCTCATCACAGCTCTTTTATCTCTTAAACTCTCTCAGATTTTCTTCACAGACCGTTTAACTCCCTGCTCTTACATGTAACTGATGGACGTACATGAAAGAAGTGGCCATTGTTAGAGGACCAGCTCACTACTGTGGCTCCATAGTGCAGTGTTTTACACATTTGGCTAAGAAGCAAAAGATCCCCAGTTTACTCCAGTATCACTCCAAGGAGTGACAAATATATTGGGGCTTATGTCAAGTAGGACTCTGTGATCAGAACTTTGAAGCATCTTTTTCAGAAAGCCCATTGGCACAGGAAACTTTCTTGTAGTGACTGTTGACTCGTGGCTGGCTGCTCATCTAAACTCAGGCAGCTAAAGCATGTCCCAGCTGTCAAACTCACTCCAAACGTAAACATCGATAGTTCTGAGATGTTAGAATGAAGCTGTGATGACTCATCTCTGGCCACTCTGGAGCAGCAGGAACAGAGAACTGCTGCACTGGGGAAACGGCGGCTGGAGACCAAATGATGGCGCTCTGTGCAGCAAAGCCATGATGCTGTCGCTTTGAACACTGACACCAGGTCTGTGCAAATCCCTAATGTAAAGCTGTGTTGCATTTGCAGTGAACTCGGGTTGATTGCAATGTGCTTGCAGTCTATCTGCATTTATATTTTAGATGGCAGTTATTTGGAGACACACTGACAACCACAAGACAACCAGTGAGTGCAATCAGCCGATGATCGCATGTGTTTGGGGTGTTGCACGCTCTGGATAACTTTTGGTCTCTGACAACCAAAAGCTCAAAGCTCACTGATTCTTCCCTGTCACAAAGAGTTTCTGGTTTCATGTGTCTTTAGTCAATTTAGTAAGAAATTAGGTGATTTAAAAAACATCTGGACTGAGCATCTTATTCACGTCACATCTTTCTGAGGCTACGTTCACTCTGCAGGTCTTGATGCTCAAATCTGATTTTTTTGTCTGCTCGTTCACACGACAAATAAAATGCGACAGCAAACGCGCTCTAGTGTGAACGCTCAGAGCGGCCGCGTGCACAAAAGAAGACGTCACACACGACGCTCTGTTTAGACCCAGAGCAACAGGATGTGTGACTGATGGCCTTAATGTAAAGACTTCAGACTTCACGTTTCCCAGTTTTGCTTTAAGTTATAAAGTTTTGTTATTTACATTTGTCCTAATAATGATCCTTACTGCTGTTTCAGAGGAGCGCTGCTTCTAGCTGCAGATTTCTGTCAGAATCTGCAGATTATACAGTACAAAGAAAATGTTCACGTTTCTCCAACGCTGTCTTCCCAGCAGTTTCCCTGGATAGAAGCGTTCACCATGTCGGGCGCTGATAGTCGGAGTCTGTCTTGTGTCGGTGACGTAAAAGACGGATTTAATGCGACGTGACCGTCAAACAGCAGTCGCTTTCTAAAACATCGGATATGTATTGGATTCAGCACCACATACCAAAGTGACCCAGATCGGATTTGAAAATATCGGATTTGTGCCGTTCACACCGTCACACCATGATTGGATAGATGGTCGCAGAGGGTCAGAGAAGTCGGATTTGATGCGCTTTCCCCTGCAGTGTGAACGCAGCCTAAGACCTTTTTCACATCAGCAACTGATTGTCCAACTGTAAACAGACACACAGTTTAATTTGTCACCATGGAAAGACAGGAAAGAACAGTCTGGAGCATTGGATAATACAACATAAACCTCACAGAGTAGTAGAGTTACTGTACACATCCACATGGGTTTAGTAGTCAGAACCACACTACTCACAAAACCAGTGTTAGCTGTTTATCACTGCGACCCTGAAGCATCAACATGTGCATGTCATTATTAACATGTACAAAAATGACAGGCAGTGGAAACAGGAAGAGAGCGCTGAGCGGAAACTTTGTGTGGAGGAACACAGAGGTGTGGCAGCGAGCTCAACATCATGTTGTAGCGATGCTCAGACCGTCCACTCAGCTGACGCTCACATCAGCCACTTGTCCTTCTCTTTGTTGAAGTTCTCTGCCCACTGGCGTGTTAGCTCCAAGTAGTGGTCTGGTTGGTTAGGCTGATAATCTAGATACAAACGGGTCACAGTTTTCTTGGGCGTAGCCTTCTCTATTTGTGTGCCTTCGTGCCACTGGTTGAAGGACGTAATGGTGACGATTTCTGGACGGACAGACAAAGCTGCCTGCAGGGACGTCTCATAGTAACGTCCGTTAACACGGTTCCTGGTGTTATGGTTGTTCCACGGTCGAACGGCAGTATCCACGTACCCGGGACCAACGCTTGGGATGAACAGCAAATTGTTTGCGTCACAGAACGCCTTGATGGCCTTCCAGTTCTGGTGAGACGAGCCAAACGAGAAGCCGTTCGAGGCAAAGTACGTGTACATGCCGTCAAAGCCGCTGGCTAGGATGTCGTATTTGTGACGTTCCTCGACAATGAGTGCAACAAAAATCCCATCGTAAGGCGTGCCTCTAACGCTGCGGGAGCCTTTAGCTGTCAGAAGTTCTGCCCAGGACTCGGGCGGTGTCAGGTAGGAGTCGTAGATGTAAAACAGAGGCAGTACTCGCCCGGTGCTCGACTTGAATTTGTAGAAGGCGCCATGTTTTCCATACCTGAGAAAAATGAGACGTGTTAAGCTGCTGTATTCAGTTCAATTCAATCTGATTGATGCAGCGCCAAATCACAACTACACTCGCCTCAAGGTTCTTTATACTGAAAGGTAGATCCTAGAATAATACATACAGAGAAAAACCCAACAATCATATGACCCCCTATGAGCAGCACTTTGGCGACAGTGGGAAGGAAAAACTCCCTTTTAACAGGAAGAAACCTCCAGCAGAACCAGGCTCAGGGAGGGGCGGTTGATGTGATTTATAAGGAGGGTGGTGCCACCAAATGAACGAATCACAGCATGTTTCTGAAGCGTCTTTCTGGTTCACTTTGCAAATATATGTGAGCTGTCTAACATATAAACAGGACAGGAAATCAGACACTTCATGGGTCCTCTGGTCAGCTGATCCAGGGTCAGTACACCAGCCTAGACGCCTATTTTGTCCAAACCTTGTTGTGGCGGGGTGTGGTCTGCGGTGCCGCTGCAGGGGTGTCGGCGGCACCGCGACTTGCACGGCATCTGCAATCACGCCTCAAAAGTCAGTCAGCACGCCTCTGTGCTGACTGTTTAATATTGTCGTTGTTCATGTGTATGTTTGTGTGCGAGCTGAAAAGCTGCAGCCGTGTTCGTAACAACAACTGTGAATAAAGAGGTAGATGCTGCAAAGCATGAACGTGCGGACGGGTCTGCGTCTGATGCCTACACTTTTTTCATGGTGTGTTTAACATGTTGGAGTCTAACACATCATGAGCTTTACTGACTCGAGTTTGTGTCCTAATATGCAGATGGTCATCGCAGCGGTTTTCACACAAATATCGGTGCCAATATTTTTGGGAAATCAAAAGTAAAGGATTTGTACCAATGATCTTATAATATTGCACTTTAAAAACGACTTTCTATGATGCTTGACTTCTGCAAACACTGCAGTACTATGAAACCGCAGAACAAAGGTTTGTTTCAGTCATTTTTAATCAGTTGAAGGAGCAGAAACCTGCTGATCTGTGACAGCACAGTCTGGGCATTTATATTTAATGACTTGTTCCTCATCTATCAGGGTTCATGTTCCATCACATGTGTGGGCTTTTAATGTTAGCACCAACTGACACAGACAGCTTGATCATTCAGAGGTAATGGGACTCACAGAAAAACAGCTTACTTGTCAATAATGTATTTGATGTTGTCATACATGCTCTGGTCCGTCCGGCCCTTGTATGGCTGTATGTGAAAAGCCACCTGTGCATGAACACATGACAATACAGACGTTACTGAAAAGCAGCACCTGAATCCACAAAGACCTGGGAAAGAATAGTTAAAGAGGTGAAAGTGTTTCTTTTCTGTTTCTTATGAACTGCCAGAAAAGAGGAAAGACTGAGTTAGTACCTGTAATCATGGCAGCGAGCTGCAGCATCTCTGCTGTCACTGCGTACCCTCTCTGCAGATACCACATCTTAAACGTGTGTTTGCCTAATTACCAAACTATTTAACATCATGCCAATGCTGTCTGCTGTCCTTGTTTAAACATTGTAACTGTAGCTGTGCTGTGTTTGATGAACCATGAAAGATGTGCTTTGAACAGTAACAAGTAGCTGCAAAGAGCTGCTGATAAACAGAGGAAGTGTAGTTTGAGTTTAAGTCAGTGGGTAAGTTATTAGTAAAATGTTGGAAACATGCCTGATACATTTATCCTTCTTACAAAACTGCTTTGGTTTCACAAAGACACGACTACAGTGATTATTCTGAAGCAGCTGTTTTACACTAATGTGTCACCACATGTGTTGAGCTCAGGAAACGTGAGGTGGACACAGTGAAGAAAGCTGGCAGAACAAAGTCTGAGCATGCTTTCATTCATGCAGAACATTACCTGCTGATAAACACACAGAAAGAAAAGCAGGGGAGTGTTTCCTCTGTTGTAGAGACAGAAGGATAGAGAACAGCAGGCAGAGCCCAAGTTTCTCTGGCTGCATGCTGAGCATGCTGGGACAGAGAGGGAGGAGCAGCAGACATGGCCTGGACCGTCACCACGTCTGCCAACACAATCAGGTGACTGAGTAACAGCTATAACCTAAACAGAGTATGTACCTCTCCACCATAGTGGTATAACTTCATGCCTTCACAGACAGCAGGGTGTTTTGTTCTGTGGCAGGAGTGTGAGCTGACTGATGGATGCTCTCTGTCAGCCTGAAACAACTGTGCTACGCTTGTTTTGCTGCAGGTCTCAAACAGCGAAGCAGGGAGAGAGCTGTCGAGCCGTGAACAGCCCACGCTCGCCGCCCACTCCATCTTTTAAAAAGAGGCTTCAAGGTCTTTATAAACAGTTTCCATAGCAACGTGGTAGCGTTTGGCGCTCAAGCTCAGCTTGTCAACAATCTTGACTGGTTAGAAATGATGCCAGCGAGGCAAGACTGTATTCACTGTGGAAAGGGCTTTGTTTGCTCACATCAGCAACAAGAAGAAATGTGAACGAGACAAAAGATGAAGCATGAAGGGCGTCTGCTGCCTGGAACTGTTGTCATTTTTGTAAACTTCCTTTGCCGTCCATCCCCAAAGTTTCTCAGTTGGATTTAGATCAGATCAAATCACTTTTATTGTCACATCACATGTGCAGGTACATTGGCACAGCACATGTGAGTGAAATTCTTGTGTGCGAGCTTCACAAGCAACAGAGTTGTGCAAATACAATAATGTAAACAAGCAAAATACAAGAATGGCTACATCTGAAACTAATAAATATATGTACAATAAATAATAGTGTATGCATTTCTGGATGTGTATACTAAATATTTTTCTACGTGTGTGTGTGTGTGTGTGTGTGTGTGTGTGTGTGTGTGCACATATTTTACAAATTAAATAGAGTAAACAATAAATAAAATATATAAAAATATACAGATCAGAGGAACATGCAGGATGGTCCCAAACAGTGATGTTATTCTCCTGCAAGTAGTCCCTCGTCCTGTGGGCATTGTGTACTGCAGCATTGTCCTGTTGAAAAACCCAGTGATTACCACACAAAGCAGTGATAGTGTGGGAAGATGACTACGTTTCTCTTCTCTCCCTTTTCAGGATGAAGGTTGAACCTCTGCTTGATGGGTGCAGTGACTGCAGGGTGACAGAGGATGATATTCAGGCCAGCCTCAGAAACATCTTTCATTACTGCTTCGGTTGGGTCTTGGGTTTTGGGCAACGGCGGTCTTGTGACTCAGACAAACTACTGACTTTATTTTCAGTGTCGATTGCAAAGAACGTAAACTCAGCCCTGAGTCGTATCACAGGGTCCACGTCCTTGCAATCAGATAGATCCACATCCCCAACAAACTTTGTTGGGATGGTTCACAGTGTAGCGAACATTTTAAAGGACTTTACAAAGACCTTAGCTCCCCCTTTTGTAGATGGTGAGAGTCGCAGCTACAGCATTGTTGACTCGCCAAACTCTGAGGAAGATGACGACTTTAAACCAGAGTCTGCAGAGACTTTTAAAAGCACACAGACTCCAGCTTGTGTAGGTGAGGGAGATGTGGGTAGCGAGGGCAACAGTGATGCATTTCAAATCACTGATGTCCAAAATCTTGACCGTGAGAGTTCAGAGAGTGAAGAAAAATGTAGCGACGCCCCGCAGTGCTCGTCTGGGGCGCTTCCTGCGCCCGCAGAGACGATACCTTTCTCATATTGTGTCTTGCAAATTTAGTCGCTCACGTTTCTGAGAAAACACAAACAACTGCTGTAAAGCTGAATTTTCAGCAGATAGTGACTGATATAAGAGAGAAGATTGGGGGAGACTTGACTCCTCTAAAAACTGTAAAAAACTTGTACATCATAATGTACAAAGACCTGTGTCGCATATTTGGATCCAAATACGTGCTTCAGTTTGTGATGGAAAAGGGTGACGCGACTTTTGTAGCAGCTGTTGTGGAGCTATTAAAAGCAGAGCTAAAAGCATCGAGCGGCTCCGGTCACGCGCTGAGACGTTTAGAAAGTAACAAAAGCGTTTCTCCAGCCAGTGAGAACAAAACGCAACAATCTGCCAGTGAGGACAACGCACAAAATGGATCCACAGGTTCCCAGAAAGACAGGCCGAGAAACTGTGTCGTTAGGGCCCTCGCTTCTTTTTGTAGCTCTTTGAGGAGGCTGTTCAGTTGCTGCATGAGCAGCGAGTCAGAAACAGAGTGATTATCTTCATAATTACTCAATGGATCCAGGTAAGTCAGTCCCAAGAGGTGGATTCTGTTCATGTGGACGTAGCGTTCACAGCGGGAGAAAACGCTGTGAACGCTACGTCCACATGAACAGAATCCACCTTCAGGTACCTTCATAATGTTACAACAGTTACAATCCTCTTTTCAGAACATTTGCAGCCGTTTCAGTGTTTGTAACAAACGCTGTTATTTAACACAGGTTGCGGCAGAAGACCTCCCCTCATCGAGCCCGGTTCTGCCGGAGGTTTCTTCCTGTTAAAGGGAGTTTTTCCTTCCCACCGTCGCCTTGTGCTTGCTCAGAGGGGGTGGTCTGATTGTCAGGGCTTTGTCCCCAAACTGCAGGGTCTTTAAAGGCCTTGCAGTATTGAGTAGACAGTCAGACCAAAGGACAGGGTTGCAAATCTGACTCCATCATATACGGATTTTGAAAGGAGGGTTGTAACAGCAGCGGCTCTGTGGGGCCTCTCACAGTGCAGACATGCACTTTGATCGGACACTCTAAATTACTCACATAATTTTCTTCTTAATTTGGAAATAAAATGAGCAGAAAATGAAACAAATGTGTTTGTCAGATCATTTAATTGTTAAATGTGTATAATGGTTTGTAGTCTCATCAGTCACAATGTAGAGACAATCGCACAAACTCGATTTAGTCAGAGCACTTTGAGTTGGTTTTGTCATTGTAGGTTAAATGTAGATATTTATTCTAGATATTGGGCACAAAGGCGTCCTCAGCTCTGTAACAGAGAGGTGTTGGCTCAGTGTGAAGATGTCCTGATGACATCAGTACTTTTGATTCTAGCCTGACTGATCAAGTTCCAGTTAAAGGGTTTTGACTGTCTTGAGAGACGGCACATTGTAGACAGAGACATATTCATCATCCATCTGTCCATCCATCTTCTATTCATCCATCATCCCTCCCTCCCTCCATCATCCCTCCATCCATCCATCCGTCCATCCATCCACCCTTCCATCCATCCATCCATCATCCATCCGTCCATCCATCGATCCATCATCCCTCCCTCTATCCATCCATCCATCTTCTATTCATCCATCATCCCTCCATCCATCCGTCCATCCTCCCTCCATCCTTCCGTCCATCCATCCATCCGACCTCCATCATCCCTCCGTCCATCCATCCATCATCCCTCCATCCATCCATCCTCCCTCCATCATCCCTCCATCCATCCATCCTCCCTCCATCATCCCTCCGTCCATCCATCCATCATCCCTCCATCCATCCATCCTCCCTCCATCATCCCTCCATCCATCCATCCTCCCTCCATCATCCCTCCGTCCATCCATCCATCATCCCTCCATCCATCCATCTTCTATTCATCCATCATCCTTCCCTCCATCCATCCGTCCATCCATCCTCCGTCCATCATCCCTCTCTCCATCCATCCGTCCATCATCCCTCCGTCCATCCATCCATCATCCCTCCATCCATCCATCTTCTATTCATCCATCATCCCTCCGTCCATCCATCCATCCTCCCTCCATCATCCCTCCCTCCATCCATCTTCTATTCATCCATCATCCTTCCCTCCATCCATCCGTCCATCCATCCTCCGTCCATCATCCCTCTCTCCATCCATCCGTCCATCATCCCTCCGTCCATCCATCCATCATCCCTCCATCCATCCATGCATCCACCCATCCATCATCCCTCCATCCATCTTCTATTCATCCATCATCCCTCCATCCATCCCTCCCTCCATCATCCCTCCCTCCATCCATCCGTCCATCTATCCATCATCCCTCCGTCCATCCATCCATCCTCCCTCCATCATCCCTCCCTCCCTACATCCATGTTCTATTCATTCATCATCCCTCCCTCCGTCCATGCATCCACCCATCCATCCTCCGCTTATCCAATTCAGTGCCGTGAGGGGATGGAAACTTTCCCATCTACCACATTCACACCACAATCACTAATGAACCAAACCCCACTAACTGCATGTGGGTTCTCTCCGGAGTACCTGAAGAGAACCCACACAGACACAGGGAGAACATTCTACACATAAAGGCCCAGCTCAGGGGATGGAGTCTAACTTGGGTGCTGATCACCTAAAGCATCCTATATTCTGCACAAGGCCATTTTGCTTATTGAGCCTTAAAGCTTCATGAAAAGCAGCTGTAGACTGTTTGTCAGTACAGCTTTTATTTTGCCGTTCCAGTTTCCAGACAGTGTCAATGCCAGCACTTTATTTAGCAACATAGCACCCAGCTCAATAGTTAGGAGGTTAGTTAGATTGTGTAACACTGGAGGGGATCCTGTGTCTGTAAAATGTCATTTCTGTGACACGTTCATATAGTGGCAGAGGGGCAGACAGTTTCCTGCTGCGTCTTTTTCATTGCATCACAGGACAAGCAGCTCCCAAACATATGCATATGACATGTGCAGAGAAAGCAAACACAGATAAACTTGTATTTTGTTAGCAGCAGCTCTGGAGCACTGAATCATGAAAGCATTAGTGCTCAGGTCAGCTGTGAGATACACACTGTTGTGTAAGTCTGACTAACACTCACAAAGAGACCCAGTTCTCAAACTAAGACTTCCATATAAGGAAGCATGAAAAGTAGACCAAGAGAAAGCTTTTCTGTCCTCCACACGGGGCTCTGCTCATTTTGCCACTGCTGTCTCGAGCACCTTCAACATTTAATGGCTTTATGGTATCTGACAGCCGCTAGTGCTAAAGGAGCTCTGACCTTGTTTCAGTTGGAGCTGAGAAAGAGAAAAGCTGAGACATGTCTGAGAGGTGAATGCCAGCCTCTGATGGCAGCGCAGTAAAGAGGAAGCTCCTTCAGTGACCTCCAGCACAATGCTTTGCAAGAAAGCTGCTAAAGGTGGACACAACAGACCTGAGGCAAAAAGACACAGCTGAGGACAACCTTGCTATGATGAGGAGGAGATACAAGCATCTGGTGATGTTTGCCGAAAAGTCAACAAATGAAAACGAGCACTCGCTCATTAAACTCGTATGACAGCTGGACTGTAAATGGTAATGATGGCGAAGGAGGGCTTTAAGCAGCCGATGCACCCGAGATCATGCAGTTAAAGGTTAGGCTGTAGTTCTTATTTCTGTTAAAGTGTAAAAGCAAAGTTCAAGTGAAACGGCTCATTTTGTGCTTTCATTTGACTGATGTTGTCTAATACTGTTGCAGTGTAATGCTTCTCACTGCCAGCACTGGCTGCTTGCTGCTGGAACATTGTGGCACACTTTGGATGAGGAGGTCTACATCGCTGACAGTAACTCCTGAGAAAAGGAGGACGGACTCTTCATTTTGCTAATAAATAAATGCTACTGACTGCAAGCTATAATCACCAATACAATGTTCAGTAGTCTTTAAATTATGGACAGGCAGCAGTCAATATTAGAAAGCCTCGAAAGGACAAAATTATATACATGTTTTTTATATGTCGTTTGCACAAAAAACCAAAACAAACAAACAAATAAAGGACTAACTCTTCGTACAGTGCAATAAATGAATTTTCAATAAAAGCTGTAAATTTGTAGTCTCGGATAGATTTTACAGGTTATTATGGGTGAACATAGGCGCCAAACTCTGAAATGAATAAAGACTATATTTTGTTAAATCTCAATTGTGGGTCACGTAAAAGCCATGGCCACAATAAAACCTGATGACACTCCGCCTGTGTTGGGAGGGAGAACCTAACTAGGCCCTCTGACTGCAGAAAACATGCTTTTCACACACGGTTTACCTGCAAGCTACTGTTTGTGGAGTGAACGCTGAAAAACTGGACTTTCAAGAACAGACGGAGGGAAAACTGACGAGCACACTGAGGCAAACCTAGCAAACACAAAGCAGTTCACAGTGGTTCACATATATGCTTTGTGTAGGAATACCTCAAAGATCTTCAACAGCATGTTATAATATATATGATCAATGAATACACAAGTGAATTTTACTTTGTAATTCTCTGTTAGCACAGCAGGCTCATCCCCCAGTGTGCGAGCGTCTAAGAGCAGTATATGCAGTGACACGTTCACAGTGAAATACACAGTGTTGGGGAGTAACAGAGTACATGTACCACCGTTACGTATTTAAAATACAAAATATGAGTAACTGTATTCAGTTACAGTTACCGTTTAAAAAGGTGGTATTCAGAATACAGTTACTTTGCTGAAATAAATGGATTACACAGCGGTCTTCTCCTGTTTCATATGTTCGGCTATGTCCTCTCTGTTTTTGGTTTCCAGCTGGTGGAAACCCAAACAAACACACATTAAGAGGCTCTAATGTCTGTGCCTCAGTCTCAGGCCCACGTCACCTCTACTCGCGGCCGCATAATGACGTGAAGAAACATTTTTTAAAATAATTATCCAAAAATGATTTAATATGAAGGCAACAGGCAGAGTGTTACAGGCATCGCCCTGAAGAGTGTAGCCTGATGGGCAGTGAAGCCCAGCTGTGAGTAAGCTGTTAAGACTCGACTGTTTCCTCTGAAACAATAAGCTCCGTATGAGCAGCCTTTCAACGCCTCTCTCTGTCTCTCACTAGCAAAGTTGACCCAGACAACAAAGTGAAGCTAGTTTTCGGCTACGAGCCGACACGAACCCGACGTATTAGTCAGAGGCCCCTTTACTACGGCTCGGAGCCGCGGACCTGATTTCTATACGAGATCACTGCAAAAATGGCGAGTAACCTTCAGTAATAGTAATAAATCACAGCAACATTCATGTAGCTGTAAAAAGCATGATAATATATTAATTAAGTAATCCGGATACGTTACTGTCATTGAAATACATTTTGGGGCATGTAATCTGTAATCTGTAGTGGAGTACATCATATCTTTATTCTCTTCCCCCTCCTGCCCCCCCCCCCCTCTTTCTTAAATAGATAACTATCATATCTGATATCATATCTCACAGTACAATAATATTGAATGGGTTGCATTGTTGTATTTTGTCATGTTTCTCAGGTCTTTGTCTGAATTTCTACGAACATTATTGCTAAGGATTGTCTTATTGCATTGGAGTATAATAATAATAATAATAAATATGTACACTTGGGTTTTAAGGGGTATTTATTATTTTCTTCTTTTTTTGGGTTGTATGGAAGCCCCAAACGCAATTTCATTGTTCTTGACAATGACAATAAATAAATACTACTACTACATTTTAAAAGTAACCTTCCCAACACTGGAAATACCTAATCAACAAAATCAATGTCACAGCTGAATTCTTCACTCACACTGCGTTTCTGCAGATACTAGTTTGAGGTATTCGAGTATTTCAGTATATTCGATGTGTAACACCTGTTCTATGTTCAAGGTAACCGGAGTTGCTTTTGGCTCTTTGGCGAGTGACAGAATGCGGGCCATTAATGTTTGGGTACAAAAAGAAAACCTTTTAAAATAATCTGTCACTCTGACCACGTCCAATATTTCTGCACCTACAGACACTGAAATGTGTTTCTAAACCTTCTCAGCTGCATATACGTATATCTGTGTACGTATATGCAACTACGTAAATACTTAGAGTATGTAAGTACTCTTACTTTTAGCATGTTTGTCATTATTCTGTGCCTCCATATTTATAAAGCATGATATAAATCACATTATAGATACAGGACTTGTACAGTGTATCCTCAGCCTTGATACTTATCTGGAAGACTCTAAAAGACTCTAAAAGTCTTCTAAAGTCTTCTAGACTCTAACCCCTCTACACGTTCATCAATTCTTTTTATTAAGTGTTATCTTTCTGCTCTTCAGGTTGATGATGTCTAAATAATCACAAAGTCAAAGTGTGACCACAAAGCTGATTTTTAAGAGATTCAAATCAATACTGTTCTTAACATTAACAGTCAGGAAACACTGGCAAGCCATCTAGAAATTCAGTAAATCGTCAGAAAGGGGAAAACATACCGGTTGTCTCACCAGTTACCTTGATGCTGTGCCTGTGGGCAGCGTCCATAACGGTAGGAACGAGGTCCTCTGTGGGCTCCCCGTGGTCGTCCCCCACCCCTGGAGGATACCAGGACAAAACCAGCACTCCTTCAAAGACAGCAAAGCAAAAGGAAAGGAGGATGAAGACTGTACAGTTAGCTCTCACTGTAGTGAATGAGATTCAGACAAGCGAAAAACAGGCGATATCAGAACGTCCAGTCAGTGCTCCTGTAACAAACCCACAGCAGACCCGGGTGCACGTTCATGGTTTGCAGCATATTTTATTAATGCTTTGACGGTTGCTGTACATCCACACACAGAGCTGCAGCTCAACATAACAACAACCACTATCACAGCACCCGGTGCAATACTTAAGTCAGCAGGGCACGATTGCGGATGCCGTGCAGGTGTGTCCGCCTTCCCTGCACAGCACTGCAGGCAATGCCCCGCCACATACCCCCATTGCCCAACTGAGGCCAGGGAGCCATCCGGCCGAACCTACTCCCCTCCCTCCGTGAGCGGGAGAGGGAAAATCGGCCCGGAGCGACAGCGTCCCCACCCCTGGTCCAGCAACAGGGAGGTGTGAGTTCAGGTGCCGGCGCCGCTGGTCCGGTGGTTGGCCGTGTGCAAGCAGTCACCCCGCGGTGGCGGTGTGTGTCGTGAACGGCAACCTTGAGTTGTAATAAAGTATGCTGCCAAGCGTGAACATGCACCCGGGTCTGCTGTGGGTTTGTTACAGCGGTGCTGAAACCCAGGACGGGGACACAGCAGACCCGCGGGCCAGCCGGGGAAGGAGCTGACCCAGATGGTGGCAACATAGCAGGAGCAGGCGGCAGTGTTGTGGTGCTGGCAGGAAGAACTGGAGGACCTGGTTGAGCGCCGCACGCAGAGGATCGCGAGTCTGGCAGCTCAGATGCAGTCCTGGCCAACATGGCCGCCACCCCCACTGGTTGCGACCAGCCAGGACCTGCCACCGCACCCATCCCCACTCCTGGGGTGGGAGCGGCTTGTACCCGGCTGGGGCCTGCGCCTGTTCCTGCTCCCCGGAGGAGGGCCACCGAGCAACCACTGGGTCCACCAACAGCTTACCCAACTGCTCAGCCCGAGTTGGAGGTCAGTGCACGGAGAGCGCGGGAGGAACCTGCCAAGCCGTCGCAGGAAGAGGAGGCGGAGCGTGAGGATCCGTGCCTGCTGGTTGAGGAAGAGGAGAAAGGGGAGGAGCTGCGCGAGGGTTTGCGCCTGCTTGCAGAGGAGGTGCGTGAGGGTCCGCACCTGACAGAGGTGGAGGAGCTGCTCCTAGTGGTGTGCGATACTCCATATTTTGGTATCGATCCCATATCAAGTACATAAGGGCCAGTATCGCCGATACTCAATAAATAAGATGGATACGCCATTGAATTGCTAAATCTCAATTTATTTTTATGACCTTAAGTGTTTTTTGTGATGTTTCCTTTTTCATTATTAAATAGTTAAAACCCAGGACATAATTAGGACAAAGTAGAAATTATTGTGGCTGCTCTGCGATGCCAGGGCAGGTGAGATGGACTCACCTGCACCGCGTCTACAATCACGCCTCTCTGGCTTAAAACCTGTGCTCTGCTTGTGTTGTTGTTGATAGTGATGTGTACGGCTGGCAGCGGGAGAGCTGCAGCAGAATGTACTGTAGCCGTGCCACACAGCCGTGTGATCATTGTAAGAATAAATGATGCTGTGAAGCATGAAAATGCCATCGGGTCTGCCGTGGCGGTTTAGTTATCTTTTTCTTTTTTTAATAAAAATGTTACAATAAATTGCGCAAACCAGTTAAAAAATCTAAACAAGCACTGTTGAGAAACTATAATACAAAATTTACAATTAAAATTCTCAACAACAATAAGAGCTGATAAAAATATAAATAATATGTAAACAACTTAACAACCCCCAACGCGTCTAAGGCACGTCACGTGACAGCGCACCATCTAAACACAAGAGGTAGGAGGGGAGCAAAGTGTGCCTGCTCTGCGCTGACACAGGTGCAGCGAGTCGCTGGCTGTTTCGTCTTTGCCAAAACGACAGCACCGCAAACAAGAGCGGAACTTAAAGAATCGATCTCACCAGGCTAGTATCGATCCGCCAACTTGGCATTGGTATAATCGATATTTGGATCCGCCCACCACTAGCTGCTCCAGCCGGGAGCAGCGGAAGAGGAGGAGCCTGCTCGGCCGGAGGGCGTGCCGTGCGACTGCCCCGCCAAGTCTGAGGGCGGCATGCTGGCCAGACCGGCCTCATCTCCACCAGAGGCCGGCGCGCCAATTGATCCTACGTCAGCCCAGCCGCCTGTGAGCCGCGACCACCTGCCATGCGACCAACCTCCGGACCAGCTTCGCCAGCGCCGCTGGAGCCGCGGGCAACCACCTGAACTCACACCTCCCTGTCGCCGGACCTGGAGCTGGGGACGCCGACGGTCTCTCTCCCGCTCGCGGGGGGAGGGGATTAGGTTTGGCCGGATGGCTCCCTGGCCTCAGTCGGGCGATGGGGGTATGTGGCGGGCGTGGATTGCGGTTCCGTGTATCCGCAATCATGCCCCCCCGACTTAGACTACGTCCACACTAGCCCGGATAGATTTGAAAACGGCGTTTTCGTCTGAAAACGTTTGGCATCCACACAGTCGGCCCAAAACGCTTACGTTCCAGTCCTGCGCAAAAACGAGCGAGAATTAAAGAAAAGCTATCTGGAGCACGTACAAACTGATATTCATCTTTTTTAGGGCTGTCAAAATTGAGAGCAATCAAAACAACTGCCGTATAATGCACTCCGCTATCTTTGTTTAATTGGCCACATGACTGCATCACATGACCAACATGCGTCATCGTTTTCGAAAGTCTGCGTTTTCGTGTGTCCACACTGCGACGGGGCAGCTCCGTTTTGAAATGTGTGCGTTTTCGAGAGCGGCGTCTCGGGAGGCCAAAACGGAGAGAAAACGATGTGTTTTCGTTTAAAAACGCATTAGTGTGGACGTAGCCTTAAATATTGTACTGGGTCCTGTGTTCAGGTTGTTGGTTGTGTTGAGCTTGCAGCGGGTGTGCTGTGAACTGCAACCTTTGAGTTGTAATAAAGGGCGATCGTGGCTCAAGAGTTTGGAGTTCGTCTTGTAATTGGAAGGTTGCCGGTTCGAGCCCCGGCTCCGACAGTTTCGGTCGTTGTGTCCTTGGGCAAGACACTTCACCCGTTGCCTACTGGTGGTGGTCAGAGGGCCCGGTAGCGCCAGTGTCCGGCAGCCTCGCCTCTGTCAGTGCACCCCAGGGTGGCTGTGGCTACACTGTAGTGTAGTGTAGCCACTGTATACACTATACACTGTAGTGATTGTGTATAGTGTAAAGCGCTTTGGGGTCCTTAGGACCAAGTAAAGCTTGCTTTACTTGGGGTCCTTGGGCAGACCCGGGTGCTGTGGGTTTGTTCCAGTTCCTTACTTATATGATATGATCACAAGTTTACAAACCTGGGGTCAACCATCCAAAGCAACGCACGGTGCACAAGAGAAATGAAGACGGTGGAGATTTGTGACAGAAGGAGAGCAGCGAGAGTGAAACAAGGTTTACCAGATGGAAGTGAGAGACTGTGGCACTGATGCAAATACAGGAGGCTCGCCTGAAGATGCTCAAATTTACACATGTTGGTTTGCTTTTTTTATTTTAATTAGAGGGAACTTTCTGTAATATTGATGAAACAATATTTACCATGTAAATCTCCTGATCAGACACTGGTGTTTTATCACCATCTCTAAGCAAACTTGTTATCTTGAAGTTTTGCATGTTTGCATAGAGTCAGTGTGTTCATCCATCCATGTGGAAGAGGCATTTTATTTAGAAAGTGCAGCCTGTGAACACGGTGCCCCTCTAACATACTCCCACAGCCCCACAGGACTAGTGCTGCAGACCAAACGGACCGAGATACGCGTGAATAAACCTGATCAGCAGCGTTATGGTGCATATTCATGCATAGTAAATGAAACTGCATTCTTCTAGTTCACCGTGAATAGAGGACAACACTGTTTTACTCTTCACAGCACTGGAAACTTTATATTTTACATTTAATCTGGATACTTTTAGTTATGATAGTTCAACATGAACATGCTTCGTTGCACTTAGCATTCAAAGAGCCGAGACTCTGTCACATACACACAGAGCCAATGTTGCAACAGTGCTTACCCGCTGCGGCCGCTTCTATCTGGGCCATGTGTGACTCTAGCACCTTCGGGTCCCTCGAGCTGTAGGGTCCCAGCTCGGGGTAGAAACTCGAGGCAATGTCATCCGGAGGCGTGTGCTTTCCTTGAGCATGGCTGGCTGCGATCTTTGGGTCCCAGTGTGGCACCAGCACGTGATCCCAGTGGATGTACTTGTTGTCCACGCTGGGAGAGCCGTACCACAGGTAGTAGAAGATGTGGACGTCGTAGAATATGCTGTACTCCCGGTCCGATCTGGTGAAAACCACCTTCGTGTCGCTGCTGCTCATGTGGAACTGACCTGGGGAAACCACCACGTCTTTCACATCCAGCCGCCTCCTCTCTGACCTCTCCCCGATGAAATCCATACCAGGAGCCAGGTCCGAAAAGCCGTCGCTGGGTTTCAGCGTCCTCAGGCCCATCATGGTCCCAAAAATGAAGAGCGTGAAGAGGAAAAGCGCCACCAGCGCTTTCCTGCGCAGCCGAGTCATCGTCGCTGTCCGTGGTTCTGCCGCAGGAAGAACACGCGATCCAGAAGCCAGCGAGGGGCCGACACTGGTTCTCCTCAACGCCAGCCAGCCATCCTCTCACAGCGTGAACGGGAACAGAGCGGAAACAGGAATGAACGCATTTAGGAGCAGCAGCTGGTGCGTAATGGAGTCTGCGGAACGAAGGATAGCCACTCTGCTTTCACTCCTCAAACCAGGACCCGGGGACATTTTGCTCGATGCTGCTGCAACAGAGCGCCTCCTGCTCGGCCATCACGCTCTCACTGGCGATTCACATCCTCTGCTCTCCGTAGCAAAAACACCGTTCCTCCGTCTCCACTGACAACACAAGCAGTCCGCTCACAGAGGAGCCTCGTTACCTTTGTATTGCATCCAGCCGATGCTCGGCGCTCTCCGCCTGCCTCTCTCTCCTCCGCCGAGCTCCTGCTGCTGCTCCTCCGGTCAGAGACGGGAAAGTGCTCCGGTTCTGTCCCCAAACCGTAAAACAATCAAAGAGAAAAACGAACCTTTTATTTGACCACACAAATAAAAGACGACAGAATGGAGCGTTTGTTTCTTCAGTACTAGCAGCACGGAGACGAGATCAAGCCCGACCGGAAAGACGTGTATGGGGGGCGACCAGTGGGCGACAGAAGCAGGAGGTGGAGCCAAATGATTCTTTACAATAAGAAGACATTTCTCCAGAGGAAGTGTGGCCTGTAGATGTGTTGGCACGTTTGTAGATATAAGATAAGATAAGATAAGATAACCTTTATTAGTCCCACACGTGGGAAATTTGTTTTGTCACAGCAGGAAGTGGACAGTGCAAAAGTTATGAGGCAAAAATTAGAATACAATAAGAATAAATACAGTACACAACTGTACAGAATAGAATAAAATAAAATACTATATACAGTAGAATAAAATAGAATAAAAATATACAATAAGATAAAAATAGAATACGAATGCTATATACAACTGAGTAAAAATACAACGATGACAGAAAGGATTATTGCACTTAGTGTTATTGCACATGTGTGGATGTGTGTGTTTGATCAGTTAAAGTCTTTGTTGTGGAGTCTGACAGCAGTGGGGAGGAAAGACCTGCGAAATCTCTCCGTCCCACACCGTGGGTGCCGCAGTCTCCCACTGAAGGAGCTGCTCAGTGCTGTCACAGTCTGCTGCATGGGGTGGGAGATGTTGTCCATCAGGGATGACAGCTTAGCCGCCGTTCTCCTGTCACTCACCACCTCCACTGGGTCCAGAGGGCATCCTAGAACAGAGCTGGCCCTTCGGATCACCCTGTTCAGTCTCTTCCTGTCCCCAGCAGAGATGCTGCCGCCCCAGCAGACCACACCATAAAAGATAGCAGAAGCCACCACAGAGTCATAGAAGGTCTTCAGGAGTGGGCCCTCCACTCCAAACGACCTGAGTCTCCGCAGCAGGTACAACCTGCTCTGCCCTTTCCTGTAGAGGGCGTCTGAGTTATGAGTCCAGTCCAGTCTGTTGTTCAGATGAACACCAAGGTACCTGTAGCTGTCCACAGCCTCAATGTCCATACCTTGGATATGAGCTACGTTTGGATAGAAAACACCTTTGTGAGGACTGATTAAAAATACTCCCAAAACACAATTTTTGCTGAACACAAAGGTTATACTGTACTCAGTTTGTAGTGTTGCTTGTGTAGTGCCGTGTGTCTGGGGCTCACAGTCCGAGCTTTCTCCAGAGGTCAGCTCCAGGATTGACATCTGGACCCGGCTAAGTGTGGCTAACACTGGAGCTCGGTGCAGGTGTGAGCAGTGCTCAGAATTTCAAATCGTTTCAGGCCACAAACACCTGACTGCTTATTAACGGTGCCATGGTCCCTGGAGCTCAGGCCCAGGGTTTCTTTTAGTTTTCTGAGCTTTCTCCTAAACACAGATGGTTAGTTGTTGCCTAATCTCCACTATCCCTAACAGGCAGTAACATATAAGGACTAAACACACGAACACGTGACTTGGCTCTAAGCTGTCAAGTTAAAAGCCATTAAAAACAAATTACAGCAGCCACAAGTGTATAATGACCTCATCCTGCTCTCCCTGTCAGCAAAGCAGCAGCCTGGTGATCTGTGAATGAAAGCATGTCACTAAGTATTTTAAATAAATGTGGTATCTTGGAGGGAATATTGCTCCCAGTTGAACAAAATCCTTATTTTAGATGACCTGTCTCCAGGTTAGGGTTCAGCCTAACAGGTAGGCCCACTACGAGTTTCTGATGGGAGTGAAACATAAAGTTAGTAGTTAGTGTTGCTTAGTATCAAGCTCCTCATTGACCAAGCAAAACATCCTGTCTGGGCTCTTCATCAGCAGGATATAATACCAAATCAATCTTCCTTCAGCTGAAACACACACATCTCTGTGTTCAAACATAAAGAGGCTTCGGTTACCTGCAGCTGTGCTTTCAACCCAGTAATTAGACCGAGGTTTCACCTCTCACATTATTTCCCCCGTTTTATTTTGGTAATTCTGTCTTTTTTCTTTATTGCATGTAGTTTTACGTCACCCGTGTGTTGTTATTGTGATTCTGTTCATGTGCCTCGTGTTCCCCAGCTGCTGATTTCCCTGGTTAATATTTCAGTTTTGGTTTTTTGATGCCACCAGGAGACGTAGTTAGCAGACTTTGAGCTTCATCAGCTGCAGCCAGTGGCTCTTTCACTGCTGGAGAGAAGTGTTGAACTGAAGCTGTGGCTCTCCCCAGATTACGAGCCGATCTTCAGGGGGCTGGCCATGAAGGCCCTAGGAGACAACGTTAGAAAAGCAAGGACAGGGGACGTATCAGAGGACCGCGGCGCTGCTATTCAAATACACTTTATTAAGCACGACCACGGACATACAAGCAGAAGTTTTGCCATTGTTCCAGCCTGAGGATTAAACTGCACAGGAGTCACTACATCACTGTGGTTGTTACTGACTTTCTCTGTTATGCTGGGCTTGAAGTTACCATGGTGATTTAGTCAAATAACCAGGTTTGTGAGTTTGACTTGTATCACAGTAACACATTAATCTTGTTTCACACCGGAGCGCAGCGTGTTTGAATGAATCCAAGCACAGCTCATACTGACCGTGGTGGCGACTTGGACGTGATGTAACTGACGTCATGTGTTCATCTCAGTTTTTATTGATCAAATTCTAAATTCTGTTGTGACTGTGGACAAAATAACTGCTTGCTGTGTTATTTCCGTTGTGCTGAATGTGTTGGACACATCAGTCACTTCCCCTCGTTGACCCAAACAATACCTTTTGTATTTTAGGCTGTCGTTTTGATTTCACGGCCCACAGTTGTTCTGATATGTTTTTGCCTTAATTTCCTCTCCAGCTGTTACAGTTAAGAAGAACTAGTGCTGCTAGGCAACTAGTTATCCAACACTTTACCTTTTAAGCTAAAGCCTTTAAGGACAGAGACGGTCACTTTTAACTGCTCATTAATGGCTTTCAGCCCTGCTCTATAGAAAAGTAAATGTGTCATATCAGCAACACAAAGCCATAATAGGAACGAGGTGATGTTTTCATAATGACGTCACGGCTGCGACGTGTGAAGTGCAGAGAAGGACTTAACTTTATTTACAGAGTGGCAAAACCAAACACAAACAAGAGCTAAACATAGGCTACACTGAAAACCCTAAACTGAGAGCACGACATGCAGAAAGCTACACAGTAATGACACAGACAGACCAACAACAAGCAGGAGAACACACAGGGCTTAAATACACACAGGAGCAATCAGGGAAACACAGCTGGGAGAAATCAGAGCTGATGAGACAAGAGGGAAGCAAAACCACACAGGACAGGGACTATCAAAGTAAAACAGGAAATACAACAGGTATGCACAGACACCAGCTCAACACTAAAGCAACAGACATGGCAACAGGGAGAGAACAGAGCCGTGGGACAGACACAGAGACACAGAACAGAAACCAAACTCTGAGGAGGAAATCCTAAGAAGAATGAAACACAACATAATAATCATCAGAACCAAAACCAGTCCACAGGCTCAGGACCACACATCAGCCATCATGTCATAAGATGACATTTCTTTTTCTCCTAAATGGAGAAAAATGCACAAATGAACATTAAAAAAAAGAGAGAAAAACATTAAAACTGATGTTTTTTTCATTACACGTAACTGTGAATATGGATAACGTATGGTATGATGTATGATTGATCACTTTGTTATGGAAGTTTGTTTTCACCACTGACAAAAATATTTTTGTCGTTCATGAGTCAGAATTATTATTCCAAAATTGTGATTTTCTCAGTTATGAACTATATTTGGAGAAATTTGACATAGTAAATCAGCATTTTGAGATAAAAATCTGAAATTATAGCTGCAAAAATGCTGTTTATTTATTTATTAACAGAAAGAAGTTTTCATACTTTCTTGCTCAAAAATCTGTTACTGGTTTCAAAAAGTCAAATGACAGAGAAATATTTGAATAAATGGCATCTGTGCTTTTAAATCCTTGGAGTAAAGCGACAGTAATAATTTGTAATGATTTCATGATCAACAAGATAAGATGTGACCATCAAAGAAATCCTTAAACAGACTGAGACTTCATCTAAAAGCCAAAGCTGCAAGTATTCTGCCCTCTTGTGGGGGAATTTAATAATACCACAGATGGGATTTTCAGCTGTTGAGCAGGTTACCACAGACTACCATATGAAACTGCACTAAACCTAATAAACCTACCTTGAAATTCAGGGTGCGTTTGATAATGTAGTACAATCATAGTCAAAGGTTTTGAGAACGACACAAGTTATCACAAAGTTTGCTGGCAATCTGCATGTACAGCAGAATATTATCACGAGTGATCGAATGCGTGCATGTGTTTCATCTTTGCCATGAAAATGAACATACTCCTATAAAACCCATTTCCACTGCCACAGATGGACTCTGACATCATTAGTGATCCTCTCATTAACGCAGGTGAGTGTTGATAAGAACATGGCTGGAAATCACGCAGAGTTTAGATGTTCTTCCTTTGTGAACTGGTCAGTAGTTTAATCATCAGACAATTAGTGCGAGGGTCCCTGCAGGTGTCTGCATGCTTGCCTGTTTTTCTGACCGCACTGGTTTGTCTGTGGAGACCATTTGGGCGTCCTCCAACTTTAAGCAGACTGCTTGGCTGTTGGGTCTCCAGCTGTCAGTGTTTGTGTCCACAATGGAGTGTAATCAAGCCCTTAGAATAGCAGACTGGATGCTTTAAATGGAGGGTAGTGTTTGAAATCATCGTCCGTACTTTGTTAACCATAGTTACCTGCAAGGAAACATGAGCAGTCATCCTTGCTTTGCATAAAACGATACTGCTGCTAGTAGAAGTTCAGTTGTTGTGAAGAAGGCTTTCGTGTCCAGCAAGCACTGTCTGCTAAAGGTAATTCAGCTTCAGCATCGGGGCACTACCAGTGCAGAACGTGGTCAGGAATGCAGCAGGCAGGGGTGAGGACATCTGCATGCACAGTGAAGCAAAGGCTTTTGGAGGATGGTCTTTTTTCAAGCAGGCCAAAGAAGTCGCAACAAAAACATGGAGGACAGACTGGCCTTTTCTCTGTTTGGGCATCCAGAAACATGACTGTGCAGAGAGGAGAAGGTGGAGTGCTACAATCAGTCCTGCATCATGCCAACAGTAAAACACCCTGCTACCATTCATGTGAGGGCTTGCTTCCCATCCAAGGGAGTTGACTCACAATTTTGCCATGAAGAACACAGCCACAAATAAAGACTAAAACACCCTCTGAGAGCAACTTCTCCCAGCCATCCAAGCAACTCCCAATCCCCCGGAGGTCCCCGTTTCCTCCTCAGCCACCGGCCAGGCTTCCTGATGCATTCCATCTCCACTGCTGCTGGCGTTTTGTCTGGTCTCCTGGCAGACTCGCTTTCTCCATCGATGCAGGTCTCTTCCAGTAAATCGTCTCCTCAGATCTCCTGCCAAGCCTCACGTCTTCTAGTGCTGGCCTCCAGGGTTCCTTCACCTATGTCGCTGGCTACCTGGTCAGCCTCCAGAGTTGCTCTGTCTATGTCTAATACATTAAAGTATTTACTAATTTTACATTTTTATTATTTATTATGGGCAGCATGCGCATGGTGGTGCAGAGTTTACCACCGTCACCTCTCAGAAAGTACTGGCTTCAGATCCACACTGGGGCCTTTTTGTATGGACTTTGTATTGTTCCCCCCGGATACTCTGGCTTCCTACCATAGTCCAAAGACATGTATGGGTTAGGTGAATTAGTGAATCTAAATGGACTGTAAATGTAAATGTGCACATGAATGGTTATGTGTCTCTATCCTTGTGACAGGCCAAGTTGTGATGCTACACAACTTCAAAAGCATCTCCAAAACTGCAGCTCTTGTGAGATGTTGTCAGTCTGCAGTGTTCAGGATCTATCAAAGGGGTCCAAGTAAGGAACAGTGGTGAACCAGCGACAGGGTTATGGGTGGCCAAGCCTCAGTCATGCACAGCTGTCCCGCTCTTATTCACACATGTATTTTATTTGGCTTCTACTGACTTTCGTTATTCTTGTCTCCAGAGCATACCTCCACCTCTCCAGCTTCTCTTCCAGCTCCTCTCAGATCACAGCATCATCTGCAAACATCATAGTCCCTTCATACCCAACCTCATCGGTCAACCTGCTCATCACCACTGCAAACAAGGGCGGGCTCAAAACTGACCCTTGTAATCTCATGTCCACCTTGAACACATCTCTCACTCCCACTGCACACCTTACTACTGTCTTGCTGTCCTCATACTTCCCTGGCACTCCCGACTTCCTCCTGCAGTACCAAAGTGCCTCTCTTACCCTATTATATGTTTTCTTTAGATGTATAAAGAGACCTCTATATTTGCAGCACCGCCCTGCGTCAGCAAACTCAAAGCAAACATCACACCTGTAGTGCTTTTTCTTCGCATGAAGCAATTATATCAATTGCACAATGTCCACCCTAGAATACTGAATACTGGGCAGCTGGTATAGGTTTGTTCATATGTTTCGTTTTAGGATTTTCATCGTGTGTTTTCTGTGAGCGTGTTACTGAAATCAGGCAAATAGGTTTGTCTATCATCCAAGCATCAGTATCTGTATTTGAGAAAGAATTACAGGTGATATTTGGATAGCGGGTCCACTACATTAGATTACATAAACTTGTACAGGTGTGTATGGAAGAGGATTAGTGCCACTGGAAATAGAAAAAAGTGGGGGAGTCCTTTTTTTTAAAGAATTCTGAGCAAAAAAATCCCAATCCTCTTCTGCAGGTGTGCACGGCATTTTGTTCACTACGTGTTCTCATTTCACTGACTGAATAATGCTAATCAAATGTGCTAGCTATAATAGGAAGTTTGCATTTTAAAAATACACGTGCCTTTTGCCATCTTTGAGTCAGGATTTAATTTCAATTCCTAAAGTACAAGTGTTTAGTTTAATACAAAACAAACAAATAAAAAATCCACACAAAAATGACTAAAAAAGCCACCAAACAGAGAAAGTAAGCAACTCTTAGAATATAAAGCAAAGCAGAATTTTTTGATGCAACAAGACTTAATGAAGAACTAATCAGCTATTTCTCTGCATGTACTTAATTTTTTTTTCATAAAACATGTTTAGAAAAACATACCCTCGCCCGTCAACGTTCCTCCACCTCCTGGTTATTGCGTCTCCATTATAAAAAAGCATCTACGGGAATTTTATTTTGAAGGGTATGACCGGAAGTCGTCGCTCTATCGCCACTGACGCGCTGTGCTGCATAGCAGCTGCGCGCTCTCACGTCCAGTGTTTGACAAAACCTTCTTGGTTTGACTGCGAGCAGAACGTGCGCGGCGGTAATGGCTGCCAGGGAGAGTAAAGAAGACAACAAATGAACCCCCGAGAATCGACTCGAAGGTGAGCTTGATAACAGTCGCGGCCCGACAACTGTTGTTTCTTCTACATATCAACTATTGTCTCGTCTGCTGTAGCTACTTGGGTCGCGTGTGTGTGTTTTGAGGCTGGATTTTTTTCTGATGACACACACACACACACACGCACACACGCGCACACGCACACACACACAGAGGACAATAAACTGTCAATACCCTGTGCTTATCACGCTGCCCCCTCTGTGCCCCGGTGCTGGTACCGTTAAAGAGGCATGGACTTGTCCTAGCTAGATGCTCGGTACCACCGTACGTGTCAGTTGTGCTGAAGATATATGGACTCATTGTTAGCTCAGGTTAACGTGATTAGCTAACGTTAGCTGAGCAACAACATCGTTAGCTGACAGTAGGCAGGCCGGATAGCTGTTAGCCTCTTAGCCAATCAGTCAAGTGGATTTGTAATCAGCCCCTTAGCACGCTGGCTACCGCTCCTTCCGTCCGGGAGGCAGCCTTTCGCTGCCGACTTTTGGGAGACATCCATCAGCTCCGAACCTGTCACTGTCACCTTCCTTTAGAATGAAGTTTTCTGATTAGTCCAGTGAATACTGGGATATAGACAGGTGTTTAATAGCGGCCATTCCCAGGATAACAGGCAGAGTTGTTACAGTGCTAAGTTGTGTTGTGCTCCAAGTCGAAAGAGCAACAGCCCATCAAGTGAAACAACGCTAACATAAGTTGGCTTCATAATAAGAAGAAATGGTTATAACTGAGCTATTATTGACATGTGACCAAGTGACTTTGTACACTGGTGAGTTTTACTTATCGAGTATTGCTGAAACAGTATTCCAATAGCCCAAATCATCAAATACTATGGATTTATTTTTTAAAATCCTTGTCAGTTGGTGTATAGAAAAACCAACTGAGAAGGATGGTTTGCAGTCCATGTTGCCTGTGCTTAGTTTTCTTATCTTAAATATATACTTAAAAAAGTACTTTCTAATCTGATTACGACCCAGCTCCTGTGCAAGGTGATGTAACCCTGTAGTGGTGTCACGTTAACACAATAGTTGTACATGGTGTTGAATCCTGTTTACACAATGGAGCAGCAGAGGGGTATGCTACAAACTGAATACTATACAGGTTTCCTCCTGTGTTTGTTATTAATTGAAAGTTAAAACTGCTTTTTTTAATAACAGGAGAAAGGAAGGGGCGGGGGCACTTATCTTTCACTTCTCCACTTATCTTACATGCATTGGTGTGTAACAGGCTGCGCTTAAGCCATATTACTATGGTGGTATTAATAATAATATTAATAATAATAACAATAACATGTTGTTATATCCTAAATTTTTATTTGCTGCCTTGTTGCTGAGACACAGTAGGACTCTTTGTTGCATCACTTACTCAACAAGAAAAAGTAATGTCTGCAGGCGCCTCTGTCACTGTTTTACAGCTCACTGGGTAAACAGTTATTAAGTAGTATTTATTTACTTTGTTGACAGCTTACAGTTGTCACCCAATTACATTATATCTGTAATCTTTATTTTTGCCGTTCTAATAACTGTGTAGTTACATTGATTGTAATCTGTCCCTGTTTTTAGTCCTGTCCAGCATTCAGCTGTCTGTTCTATGCCACTGAGTTATAAAGTAACAATAATCAGAAGTATAGTATGATTAATAAAAATGAAGGGAAAAAGAAGTATTGATAGCTCATCAGTGCAATCTCAGGTCACGTCTTCTTGAAAAATATGAGCAGTGTTATAATGTTGTACAGGTGTAAGTGACAGGAAGGCTCTGTGTGGGAGCTTCTCGTAGGGAGCGTTTCCTCTGCTGTCCCGTCACGGCTCAGTCACATGAACGTTCGCTTAGTTGGTGATTCGTAGATACTTGGTTTCTACCTGAACTGTCTGCCAGGCCTTTTGTTAAGAAGCTGAACTGTGAATGGTTGTTGCAGCTAAACTAAGAAAACTGCAGAAAATGATGGTTTGGTTGACGGTAGGGCTGCCACGATTAGTCGACTAGTCACAATTACGTCGACTATCAAAATCGTCGACGACTGATTTAATAGTCGACGCGTCGTTTGAAGCTTTGTAAGATCACAAAAGACGCAGGAATAAGTGGCAGGATTTAAGAGTGTAATAACGGACTGAAACAGAAGATGGCAGCACTGCATGTACAAGGATGCCAGCTACCGCTAAACCCCGAAGAAGAAGAAGAAGCAGCTGTGTCCCAGAATTCATAGCGCGGCCCAGCGCAGTTTCCAACAATGGCGGCAGCTGGTTAGTTTTAATATTACTCTTATTATTCTTTCTGGGTCACAAAATAAACGTTTAACATATTTTCAGGCGAGAATGTAGCTGTGTAAACCTCAAATATCTGCTCAGTTTATCAGGACACCACATATTTTCAAAAGCGCTCCGACGTTTTCGGAGACGTCTGTTACCCACTAGCTCGATAGCGAGCTGGGGGCTAGGCTCACTAGAGCCGTGAGAACACCGGACTCCCGGCAAATCGTTTTCAAACCCACCGCCGTCTTTCGCTACTCAGGTTAAATATATATGAGTCACTTAGATAACTTAAAATGTTGTTGTTTGGCTTTTTTTTTTAGTATTTTATTTGTTCCTGAGTAAATCGGTTTGGCTGAGATTAAAGTTATAGTTTTTACACAGCTGAATAAACATCAAGCAGACAGCTGATTATCAGAAGTGTGAGATGCTCGAGAATTTACTCCAGTGTCCTGTTATATTTTAGATAGAAGGAGTTTATTAAACTTCACCGAAACAATCTGCAAATTTCATTAAAATTTAATAAACTATCATCTTGTCTTTATTTTTAGTTAGCACATACCTTAAACACTTAAAGCTGTAAGCTAATGATAGTTATATAAGAGCAGATGCTGCTGGTGCAATAATCTATAGTTTTAGTCCAATGGATGATGATCTGATTAGTCGACTAATCGCAAAAATAATCGGTGACTAGTCGACTATCAGAATAATGGTTTGTGGCAGCGCTAGTTGACGGTCTATATGAAGGTAATTGTGCTGTCAGTTCTACAGCCTGCTGTGCTCGGGTCAGAGCGACATCATCACACAGGTCTGTGCTGGTCGTGCGCCTGATGTTTTTTGTGACCTTGTGGATTCATCCACAGAAATGTAAATTGCAGTGCACCAAGTATGCAAGTATGCATGTCCCGCATGCAGCCTGGCTGTGACGTCTCCGGCTGTCAGTGTCTTTGTCTCAGCCGAGTAGGATCCAGGCTTCACACTTCCCAGGAGCACAGTGTGATCTCAGCTGGCTTCAGCACTGTTCAGGAGCACACAGATGTTAATATGAGCAGTGAGGAGAAATGTGGACCAACTATCACGAGCTGTGGTCTAAACAGTTTAAACATGTAATCTCCAAACTGTTGCTTTCAAGAATGTTTCTGTGTCCTGAATATTTCACTGTGGACTGTGGACATGTTACTCACCCACGGTGTTTGTCATTGCTGCTGTTCTTTGATTCCAAACAGCGTTTGGATTCCTCCATTGTTTTTACTTTAGTGAGCCAAATTGTTTTTCATGTTTTGGGATAAAGTCTTAAATCATTACGCTGGTGTTGCAAAGTCACAGCAGACGGACAGACACAGAACTGGTTTGGTGACCTCAGAGAGGCTGCAGAGCAGAAACACGACTCTGCTGGTAAAGAGTGTGAAGTTGAACTGTGGGCAAAGAGACTCAGAGGAGAGGCACCTGACAACTGTTTAGGTCTTTATTTGTCACAGAGTTTGTTGTGTTAACTCATTCACCCAACGTTTGCGTGTTAGGTGAATGAGAGCAGGAGGCACAGCTCTCTGGGAGCTTTGTGGCAGGAAGAGCACCCACAGTAAACATATTTACCATCTGCTGTGGCAGCCCCTTACAAGAGCAAGAGTAACTTTATTGATCTCAAAGGGAAATTCGTACGTCTGACATAGATCCTGAAAAATGGCTTCTCCAGTGTGTCCAGTCTTTCTGGCTAAGTAAGGGAGCAGCTTGTACTTTTTATATGCGATTCTTTATGAGTTTTCACTGGGTGGATGCAGACGGACGTAGCTTTGGAGTCACAGTGAAGCAACCCTGGATAGGCGAAATGATTTTCCACCAGGACACAATAATACCTGTGGTTGCAAAAAGACTTGTGGTCCTATCAAAGTCTATGAATCATGGGCTCAGTCACTGGAATCAATAAGCCTGCTTTGTATTTGTGGGTATTCGAGTATCAGAAAGGAGCATTACCTGTGGGGTTGTCTTTGGCTAATGATTTGCAGTTGACAAGTTGTTAGCTAATGAGTTTGCATTGGGTGGCTGCGTCCATGCGTTATACACTCCATGGGATCATACTAGCATGCTAGCATGTCAACAGAGTGCAGAGGGCGAGCTTAACTCTCACAATATGTCTCCACAGTGAGGACTAGGATGGTAAGCAGCCAGCCGAAGTACGAACTCATCCAGGAGGTGGGGCGTGGCAGTTACGGTGTGGTCTATGAGGCAGTAGTGAAGCGTACAGGGGCAAGGGTGGCGGTGAAGAAGATTCGCTGCCACTCTCCAGAAAATGTCGAACTGGCCCTTCGGGAATTCTGGGCCCTCAGCAGCATCCAAAGCCAGCACCCGAATGTCATCCACCTGGAGGAGTGTATCCTGCAGCGGGACCAGCTAGCCCAGAGGATGAACCACGGCTCCAGTTCGCCGCTCTATCTTGAGGTGAGAACACATGACCCATGGGATCAGTCACGATCACTAGGGATGGGTATTGATAAGATTTTCATGATTCCGATTCCATTTTTGATTCTGTTTAACGATTCGATTCTTTATCAATTCTTTATCGATTCTTTTTTTAAAAAGGAGAACACTAAGGTCGATTAGCTTAGAACTTTGTTTTATATCTTCTCTTTGAACAAGAGACAAATTTAGGAGTAACATGGCCTTACAAACCCAACACTGAGATCTTAAGAGATCCAGCCTACGGCTCTTCAATGGGGTGTCACAGGGTCCCCAGGAAAAACATTGTAAATGTAAAATAATAAAATAAATATTCTTCTGTAGCAATAACAAAGTATAACATAAATTATTCTGTAGCAATTACACAAGAATATCCAGTAATGTCCCTGCCTACAATTAAACACATTCACTTACTGAAAATCATCTGCTGTGGCAAATGGGTGCAAACTTTTGACCACAAACTGAGTCACTGCTCGGTGACGTTCGTCTATCCTGGCCTGAAAGGAGACGCTACCGGCAGACTGCAGCGAGAACTGCCAGCATCTGAGCCAGACTCTGTCTCATCATGGTCACCTAAGTGCACAGTAATGGCAGGTTTGTAATAAGGCAGATCATATATGCACTGTTAGTTGATTATTTACCTGCTGCATTAACGGGAGAGGACGTGCAAACGTTACCGCTGCTGCTGGGCTGAGATTCACGGAATTAAAAACACGACATTCATGTAAGGTCATCGCGTGTTTTGTGAGCAAATGCTTTTGCATGTTCGTAGTGTTTCCTCCCTTAAATGAAATCTCTACTTTGCAAGTTGCCCTGTTGTCATCCGTTCTCGTAAAGTGTAACCAAACTTTTGAGCGTTTGAGCCGCCGTGTTTCCTGCCAGGTAAATGACGCTCCGCAACGTGGTGACGTCATTCGGGGCGACTGGAATCGATAAGGGAATCGTTTGCAAAAATGGCAAACACTTCCAAGGAACTGAAACAGTGGGAACCAGTTCTCAGCAAGAACCGGGTTTCGATACCCATCCCTAACGATGGGTGTAGTTCGTCTGTGTTTGTGTTCACTTTTTATAACTGCTTCACTGTATAAGGTAAAGAAAATGACTGTTTTAGTCCTAAAACAGTCATTTTAACAAACAGTAGTAATAATATCAGATCAAAATGTGAGAATTCACAAGTTAAAACGAGTCAAACACAGCTTGGTTTGTAACAGATGTTCTGATTGTTCTGTGGGTATTTCTCTACACAGCTAACCCAGCAGAGAAACTGTGCTCTTGTAATTCTGTTCATTGCAGTGAGTTTGTCAGAGCTGCTCCTTGTTCTCCACCTGTTGTGTTATTTCTTTACATAAAAATGGACTGTGGAACAAAAATAAAAGCAACGGTGAGCTGGTGCTGATGTTCCTAAATAAGAACCTGTGATTACGGCTCCTACTGTTCTCACGAGGACGCAGCAGCAGGGAGAATATCGTGGTTTGATCCTGGAGCTGAAGCTGTGTCACGGTCGCTTTCATACATATTACAGGATGTCAGTGGGTCAGTTTGAACCACAGCTGAGGAGGCAGAGAAATCACTTCACAGGGCCCAGTGAGCCGCAGCAAAGTTTACCTGTGTGCTGTTTGACTATTTCCATGCCGATGTCTGTTCAGTACAGGTGTGCGGCTTGAGCTGTGAGCGCACTTGTTGCCAAATCAAGTGACCTGATTGGTCGGATTGTTTATTGGGATCCAAAAAATTGAGCTGGGTTTGAAAATGCTGCGAATTCGTCCAGTGAAACTATACAGTTGTTGTGAAAGACTACATTGTGCGTCCATTTGAGAAGGCCTTTAGATATATGATCTACCAGTTTACACATGGTGGTCGGTGATATTACAGGCAAAGAACGTCACACGCACATATGAAGGTCAAAGTCCTCTTGACACACAAGAGATTATTTCCTATAGTAGTGCCACGATTGGCCCAAACCAAACAGCATATCAGGACAAACCGACCTATCGTAATAGAGGATGATGACTTAGGCTTGCTCTGCAGTCTGAGCTTCTTGCAGTCAGTGAGCTGCCGTGCACTCCTCTGTACAGCAGAGTGTCCTGGAGGTCAGTTGTCAGGATGCTAGTTTTGTTTAAACATGTTACTGATCCTGAGCTTAACTTTGGCTTAAACTGGGCCACACAACAGGAGTGTGACTGTAAACACAAACTACAAGAAATGAACAAATAAAGGTGTGTCCGTGTCCACACGTCAACATGTGACCGCCGACTGGCTCCGTTACTGTGGTAGGACCTGCAGAAAGCTGCAGATAAACAAATGTCCAGAAACCTCAATGAACTTAAACAATGTTATAAAGAAAAATGGGGCAAAATTCCTCCACAGTGACGTGACAGACTGATAAATGCAGGAAATGCTGCTGTAACGGTGGGTCTAGCAGCTGTGAAACCACGAGGCAAAGAGTCCTGTGAAAGCAGCGTGTGCAGGTAGAGTCTGCCTGCTGATGTAGTGAGCAAGCGACCTACTCGGCTATTTGAACACAGCTCGTGTAAATGATAAACAGGAAGTGCTAATCTCAGACTTCCAGTATTTTCTGTTTGACAGATGTCACTGTGTGCATGTAAATGCTTTTACAGAGCACCGCTCTGCTAATGGCTTCTGCTTGTTTTTAACTTCACATTAGTTCCTGTGCTGATCTCGGGGTTACAGAAAAAGGAATCGTGCTCGGAGCGATCCTGCAGAAGTGAAACTGAAATCTCCCGTTGGCTCATGCCAAACTCATCTTGTCCCCTCAGCCAGTTAAACACACATTGATCAAAGAAGTAATACAAGTTCAGATGTGATACTTGATGTGACCAAAACACACGATTCATTCATGTGATTGTCTTTATTTATAGATGCATTCGTCACACTGTTGCCCAGCAGGTGACTTCCTGCCTTAGCGTCCTGCAGGTTGTGATTCTTTAAGAAGCAGGACTTGGGAGGAAAAACCAGTTTGTCAGGTACTGGACAAAAAGGCTCTCCAACCAGATAAGAACATGACAGCGTCTGAGGTGATAGGAGAACACAAACCCTCCAGTGTGCTACGCTGACAGTCAGACGTACAGTTTACACCTGACAACATTAATGCTGATGCAGAGTCTGATTAATCAGAATACTTTATTGATCCCTGGGGAAATTATTTCTAATGCTTCAATGCTTCGATGTTGACTGAATGAGCTTATCCATTTATACACTGTAGATTGTGACTTACACAAAGGCACTTGTAAAAATTTAGTTAAATGATCTGATCTGATAGTTAAATGTTTATTATTTTTGACTCCCATTTATTCCTGAGTCAGAGGGAAGCTCGGTGCTGTCATTGATTTATCCACGTGTTGGTTTTTTAGACTCAGACTCTGTAGTTGCTGCTGCTGCGTGGAGCCGACAGTTTCATGTTGTTAGCGTGTGCAGCCTGTTAACATGCAGTGTGCCTGATTTTGCCTTCAGTTTGCTTTGATGAATTTAAAAGACCCTTTGTGATTGTTTATCACCATGCTGGGCAATATTATATGAAGCTTTATGGAGGTTTAGCAGTTCTTTATAACTTCATGCTAAAGTGATAACATTGTTTGAAAGCAGAACCTGTTTTAGATCAATAATCAATAATGTGCTTGAACTGTAGCCAGTGAATTATTTCTCAAATATAATCTCCGGCACTTAGTGCAGCACTTCAGAAACCTTTAGTTTTCAAACATGTGCTGAAGTTGGTTAAAGGCAGGATGCACAGGTTAGAGCCTCGGGCATCGTGATGATAACACATCGTTCAGCTGTGATGCAGTGATTAGTGAAATGTAGAGCTACTAATAAATCTGCCAGGGTGGAACATCATCATCATCATCTTCTTCTTTCAGCTGCTCCCTTGAGAGGTCACAACAGCTGATCATGTGCCCCCGTCTCACGCTGCCCCTAACATCCTGTTTGGCGCTCTCAGTGTGTTCTCCTGTTTTACAGCCATAAAGCTTCTCCGTGGTGTCGTCCTCCTGCCTCCAACATCGCCGCTGACACAACACTAAGATTTAAAACGTTATAATAATATCAAGGAAAAAGAAATCACAAAAATCTAAAGATGAGAACAAATTAAACATTAACAACATTGTTTAAAAGTTGTATTTGTGGGAAACAGCAGACTAACACAATTACACAATAAATTTTGTTCTGTTTATTATACTTTATGTTGATTGATTTATGACGACCTGAATCCGACCGATAACCGCACTGATTCAGTGGGTCGTCAGTGGGCAGCTTTGTGTTTGTTGGCGAGGTGAGACTGGAGTCATGTGTGCTGCTGCCTGCCGTGCATTGGCTGCGCAGTATGAATGTTGGAGCAGCTTCAGGAGCTCTCCACACGCCTGATTACTGCCTCTGAGCAGCTCACAGGGCTGTTTTGAAGCCGTTCATTCACCTTTTGCAGTGCTAGCACTGGAAACTTTCCCAGAATCCTTTTATTCCAGCTCTCCTTTTTTAGTTGTAATATTCCAGTACATGCTTACAGTACAGTGAGTGATAATGGGTGGGAGTATCTGACCACACCACTTGTGGGATAATTTGCAGTATGTGTTTGGGTGGTGAATCCTCTGACAACCATCTGTTTAACCCTTGTATGGTGTTCGGGTCTGTGAGACCCGTGTTCAGTTTTTTTCAAAAGAAAAATTAAACAATTAATTATTTTTTCACGTGTAAATGTGTTGTGTCTTTCCACTCACTCCACTTGATTATAACTGATTTATTTATAACATTTTATATAAAAGAAAAACGAGAAGCACATTAATTCATAAATGTGATCTAACAAAGGTAAAGGGAAAAAATTAACCATGTTTGCTGTTCATATGTCTTGTAATTGGGATGAAGTAAACATCTGTTGAGTAATTTAACATAAAATTGTTTGATAGTGTTAATTTGGAAAGCCAAAACTCTAGCGGGTCCACCAGACCCATGAACACTGGCTGAGTAACAAAAATACGAACACCACACAAGGGTTAAAACAAGTTTCTGCTACTGTTTTTATGCTGATTTAGATGATTTTCAGCAGCACATTTAACCTGAGCTCTTCCACAGCAGCATTTTAATTTCTCTTTGATATTTGGCCCGATTGGGTCCCGATGAATGTAAAAACAAAGAATTACCAGATTTTATTTTATTTTTTTACCTGATTTTTGTTTCTAAGAAGAATGAGAGCCACATGAGGATATTAGTTTAAAATCTCAGTAGAACAGTAGCAGTATAACGTCCCCGTGAGTACATATCAGGCCCCTGTAGAGCAAAATTGAGTATTTTGGTCTAAATAACCCAAAATGTGATGTCCACATATGTGGACCCAGGTCCTAGGAGGTTAAAGCATTTCAGTTGTGATTTCAAGAGCTGTTATAAGTATTGGGACAAATGACATTGCACAAACTTCAGTGGCCTGATTTAAAAAAGAAAAAGGGTGGCTGCCTCCAGGACCTCCAGTAAACCTCTTGGTGCTTTTGAACTGTTGGGGAAAGAAAATCAGGGAACAGACTCCATGCAGTCGGGACTTGGATTGGGCCACTGCAACACCTGATTATTTTCTTTGTTAGGCTCTTCTGTTGTTGATTTGTGTTTGAGATCATTGTCCTGCTGCAGAAATGTTCCCCAGCTTTAGCTCGCAGACAGAAGCCTCAGTGCAGAATACAGAGGAGTTGGTTGTTCACGCGATGCCTGCCAGGTGCCCACGGCCCATACAGTCACCCTTCCACAGCCATGCTTGACAGCTGCTAGGAGATGTTTGTGCTGATGTGCTGTGTTTGGTTTTCATAAAATATGATGTTATGGCCAAATATCTCCCCCAGGGCTCTTTCAGAAATCTTGTGGTTTGCTCGAATGCAAACTTTGAGGCTTCTCCTGGTAACTCTCCCAAACGTAAAAGTTTACTATGCTAACTGAGGCGTGTAGAGTCTGAGCTTTGTGTAGCTGGGAAGCGATATAAGGTAGCATTGTGTTACATTGCTACACAAAGATACACAACATAGATTAAAGTGCAACTGGGTATCTCAGATATATCAGTCACCATTCACCTCACACGTGTGGTGTCGCGGTACTATTTGGGAAGAACGTCCCATTCCAGATGACTTCTGTGGTTACCGATCCCCTAGGTAGATATTCTCACCCATTAATACCCCTAAATATATATATGGCCCAAACGCAGATGAACAGAGTTTCTTTAAGAGAATTTTTGATCTGCTCCCAGATAATGATCCTAATATAATAGTGGCTGGAGATCTTAACGGTTATCCTGACCCCTTCCTAGATGGATCATCTACACAATTAGTGTCAGAAACAGCTTCTTCAAAACGTTTAAACAATCTTCTTAAAACCAGGGACATGGTAGATATTTGGAGGATTCAACGTCCTACAGGTAGAGAGAACTCGTTCTGCTCACATGTTCATAAATCTTATACCAGGATCGACCATTTTCTGCTGAGCTCACGTCTCATTTCTCAAGTCGCCAACTCCAAGTATCATAATATATTAATATCTGACCGTAGTCCCTTAACAATATCATTAAATCTTTCACTTCCAAAACAGTGGGGATAGGTGTGAATGCAGGAGTGACTGTGAGTGTGAATGGTTGTCTGTCCCTGTGTATTGGCCCTGCGACAGACCTGTCCCGGGTGGACCCCGCCTCTCGCCCTATGACAGCTGGGATAGGCTCCAGCGCCCCCCCCGCAACCCTGAAAAAAAAAGGATAAGCAGAAGCGATGGACTTCCAAACAGGTTTACTCTTGGCGACTTAACACTAACCTTCTTAAGGATGACATTTTTGTTAAGAATATAACCTGCAAATTGAAGAATTACATAGAAGTAAACGATAATGGTGAGGTATCCGATTCGACTTCATGGGACGCACTGAAAACTGTTTTGAGGGGCGAAATAATCTCTTACACATCAGCTCTTAAAAAAGAAAGAGAGAAATCAACAGTGTTCCTCCTGACCTGGATCGTATCAAGTCTCTGCATCTCCTGTGTGTTATAATGAGATAGTGAACTTAAAATACGAATATAATGACATAACGAGTGGCCTAGTCAGTAATCTACTTTGGAAATTGCGACAAAAGCATTTTGAGTTTGGGGATAAACCTGGTATGTTGCTATCACGACAGCATAGCAAGAGCAATACACAGCATCAAATCCAAAACTCTGCTAACTAACCCACTTGATATAAACCGTCGCTTCAGCGAGCTCTGTAGTGAGTTATGTTCTCTTACGCATAATATGTTACAATCTGATCTTAATGGCTTCTTCGATTCTCTCCCATTGCCTAAACTGAGGAACTCCGACTGGGATTATCTTGAGTTTACTCTTCAGGAGGTTATCCAGGCTATACAATCATTCCCTGATGGCAAAACAGCAGGACCTGATGATTCTATCACATTTTGCGACATTCTTGCAGGATGCTGAACAATCAGTTCCTCTGCTCCTCAACCTGATCACAGCTTTTGGTAAATTATCAGGATAAACCATCGACTGGTCAAAGAGTGAGTTTCCAACAACAGCTCGCCAGAATTCCTGCAGCAAGTTCCATTCAAAGTAGTTAGGAGTATCCTTTTTTTTCTTGTATTGTGAAGTGCAAATTTGTTTGAATTAATTGGGGGTTTTTTGTAACGCATCAGAGTTACAAAAAAAAAAAGATCAAAACAACAACAAAAAACCATCCAAATGCTCCAGACGAGGAAACTGGCCGAATGTGCTTTCATAGAGCCAGTCACAGTTTAGCTCAGTTCAAAGCGTCGGGCTGACAACAGTCCCCTGTGACGATTTATGTTTTAAGATAAACATGCTACAATGTTGTGAGAGGGAGTCGGACTTGAATAATTACTAATGATTAAATGAGGACTGGTGTATAGTAGGGATGTGTGCTGTAATAGTCTAATGGCTCTACACTACCAGCATTGGGCATCAATTATAAACTGCTGTTTCCTAAATGTTGTGCAGCCATCTGCCACCAGAAAGAGCATCTATGTTGAGACACGCCATAAATGTGTTGATCTAGGCCGTATGTCACAATCGTTACATGGAAAATGCCAGCACTGCTTATGTGCACGCACTTTTCATCTTCTGTGTTTCTTCTGCAGCTCGTGGAGACGTCTTTGAAGGGCGAGATCACCTTTGACCCTTGCTGTGCCTACTATTTGTGGTTTGTTATGGACTTCTGCGACGGCGGCGACATGAATGCCTACTTGCTGTCTCGCAAACCTAGCCGCAAGACCAACACCAGCTTCATGCTGCAGCTGGGCAGCGCCCTGGCTTTCCTGCACCGTAATCAGATCATACACCGTGACCTCAAACCAGACAACATCCTCATCTCCCAGGCCTGCACGCCAGCCGGCTCGTCCGAGCCCACCCTCAAAGTGGCTGACTTTGGCCTGAGCAAGGTCTGCTCTACATCTGGGCTCAACCCCGAGGAGCCGGCCAGCGTCAACAAGTGCTTCCTATCCACGGCTTGTGGGACGGACTTCTACATGGCCCCGGAGGTCTGGGAGGGCCATTACACAGCCAAGGCAGATATCTTCGCCCTGGGGGTGATTATCTGGGCTATGGTGGAGCGCATCACCTTTGTGGATGTGGAGACTCAGAAGGAGCTGCTGGGGAGCTACGTGCAGCAGGGCTCGGAGATTGTGCCGCTGGGAGAGGCCCTGTTAGAAAACCCAAAGATGGAGCTGCTGATCCCTGCCCGGAAAAAGAGCATGAACAGCCACATGAAGCAGCTGATCAGGGAGATGCTGTCGGCCAACCCTCAGGAGCGGCCCGACGCCTTTGAACTGGAGCTCAGACTGGTCCGTATCGCGTGCAGAGAGCTCGACTGGGACACGTGATTGACGAGCAAACGTCACCGCAAACTCGGCCGCAAAGCACACGCAAACATCTCATCAGCTGCTGTTAACAACGACGGTCACATAATGGGCAACAGTCATTGGTTGTAATATTGATTATCCTTTAGCCACTGTTCAAAGCACCCACGGTCTACGACTTTATATTGAAGGGGGGAGGTGTCACATCTGCTGCTCCAAACTGCAGCCTAGTCTCAGGCTAATCACAGCTTCCACTTCATTTCATCTGAAGCATGACGGAAGAGCAGCGTGACCCTAGAAACTCCTGCTTTCAGGTAGAAAAGACAGTCAGAGCCTTTGTCTTCAAATGCCACCCAAACCTCGGTGCTAAGTGTTACTAAATGCAATATGAGACATGATCCTGTGATTTCTTGTGCTCACATTCACCCAAAGGGCCGACACTGCATCCAGCCACCTCATCGTGCTGCGTGTTGCTGCAAAGTTGTTTGTGGGTTTTACAATTTACATGAAGATTGGACTCAAATACAAACATGCCCTGAATGCTCAGGTATTAATGGCGTACAGCTCGATGGTGTTTGAAGACAAAAGCTCGCTGTCGAGGGACGTTCTGCTCCTTGGTCGTGTGAGGGGGAAAATAAAAACTTTGGTGCTTACATATTAGTAACATGGGTGGGGGACTTTTTTTTCTTTATCAGCAAGTGTCCAGCCAGCAGGGGCTCGTGGTTGGGGGTTTCTCCCCTTTGCAGACTGTAAGATAGGCTGGCCAGTCGCAGACACACCCCTGGCCGCATGATCAGAATGTATAATGATGGAGAGCGGTCCCTGTTATTAACATAGAGCCTTAAACACAGAAATACTTTTAGCCCTGAGCACGTCATCCAGTCAGTGAGGCAGACAAAGGATCATTCAGGTTTATTACATGTTTGTTCCAGTCTGTGGTTTGCACCGAAGCCCCTTTAGACTGAATTCTGTCATTTCAGGGCATCTTTACATGACTTCAGTCAGATAAGAAAGACTGCTGCAGAAAAGGACAAGACGGAGTAAGACGCTGTATTTAATATGTTTAATATCCTTGCAACATGAGGCACGAGATGGTCAGCAGAGAATCACGTATATCTGAGGTTTACCAGCTGGTTACTGGTCATAGGTGGCCAGCTGAAAACAGTCCAGTTAGGCTCGACTGCTGACCAGTTTGTGGCCTCTGGTGTCGACTCCTAATTATGTCAGCAGGTGCAGCACTGCAGGCTGCTAAAGCCGACCAAAGTCAGGTAGATGCATCACCAAAACACGCTTGTATAAGTCTTGTAGCTGAAGTTTAATATGAATGTGATACACCTTAAAACCACCATGAAATAACACCGTGATACAAATGTTTTCAATCTCAGAGAGTTGGGAAATCCCCTTAGTGCTTCTTTATTAAATAGTTGTCACAGGCGAAGCCCTGATCTGTTCCAGCCTGTAATCATAGAGGCTCTGGCCTCGAGTTTTACCCTCATAAAGGCGACTTTGTGATTAAGGAGTTGGATTATTGGGACACCACTAATGAGAGCGATTACTGTTGTTCTTACTTTAATATGATCATTGTTCAGCGTGCATCACACCCAGTAGGAATAATGGAATAATAAATCCGAATGATCCTTCACAAAGAAAGGAATCTGAGCTGTGGTGCAGTCAGACTCAGTGTTGGGTAGAAAAACCAATAATGTCCAGTTAGGCTGTTTAAGAGTGCTGACACAAGTATTCACACATGCTCACACCTGATGTGTAAAAGGGACGAGTGGAGCAAAGCACTTACAGTTAACACGGTTCGTGACGACCTCCTGCAGTGTGTGCTGCAGGCTGATAACCACGCAGGTATTTGTTTTCCAGGCTGTTGTTAGTTATGCACGCTGCAGCTCATCTTCAGGAAAGGCGAGAGGAAGAGCATCAGCACTCGCCATCCTCCAGAGGATCTTCTCTGTTTTCGTTGACGTGTAAAGCTCTTGTGTTTTGTATGTGTTTAACCTGATCTGCTCTCACTGTGTCACTGCCTCCTTTCCTCTGGCTCTTACAGTAATCCTGCTCTTCATGCTCCTGACAGGCTAATTCTAAGCCTATTAAGCTGCAGCGCTTGGCACAGGATCATGCCTGGGACCCTTTTGCCTTTCAGGTTATACATAATGTGTGTACTTTGACACATTTTAAATGAAAACAGTGAAAACTCACAAACATACAATGTCTTTGTTAGCTCACAGCTCTGTAACTGTGGCAGACCCCCCCCTCATTCATTTCCCCCATGCTTTTAGCTCTGATAGCTTTATTCACTGGCATCGTGCGGATGACATCGGCCTTGCCGTCATTTTGACACTAGAGTGACCTCACTGATATTGCACTCAAACACCTCATTGGCAGAGTATGTGGTTGAGATGCACAGCGTCTCGTGAGCCTGCAGCGCTTTTGGTACAACCAGCAATACCACAGAAATCAGTATTACAAAACTCGGACGACGTTTCCTTTGCTTGCGTTGGGACTCAAAGCTCTCATATGTGGATGTTTAGGGAGTCGTTTCTGGTCGACAGAGGCGTTTGCCAAACTAATGCTTGGTCTGGGTTACTCACCTTTGATTTTTGATGTTCATTTCCTTTGCACATGTGTAAATACTGTACAGGTTTATGTACATGTGACTGAGTGTGCTCTGTTTTCAAGAGCTGGATTGGTTTGACATGTAAATTTGCTGTGATGACTTCAGTTTTCCTTCAGCTCTTGATTCAGCACTGCTTTCCTTCAATCATTGAAAAGATGTGATATACTTACAGGTTAATACAGTTGGTGTGCTAGTGATAATGTATGTACGTCATTGGCCTGTTGTTTGTGGTTTTGTGTAAGCAAAAGCTGAAATACAACACGGGTCAGCTCAGTCCTCCGTTTGTCTGCTACCAGGTAAATGGTCAACAGTCACGTTCAGCAGGGGTGCACTCGTGCTGAACGCCTCGTCGACGGCCGCTGGCCAAACGGCCGATGAGACTGAGGCTCGCGTGATGGCGCAGAGCCTTGTATATGAGATTCAGTTTCATCCATTGTGATTGAATTTTATTTTTCTCATTCAAAAACAGTGAAGCGCTGGAGAATCCAAACGTTCCCCTGGCACAAGGGGAGTAAATAATAAAGGAGAGAAACCGTAACAGCTTCTTTTTGTTTCGAACCTTTGGACAACGATGCTCATACCAAGCACTGCTTCGAAGTCTCAGACATGTCCGTTACTGAGTGGGCTTAAAAAAGCTCACCAGACAGTGAGAGAGACTTGTGCTCAGTGCTGCTAACACATACAGAGCGTCGGATCGATGGTAGAGGGACTGACGGTTTCCCCGTTTACAACTTTCTAGCATCCCCCTAAAGCAGATGTGGCAACTCCAGGCCTGGAGGGCCGGTGTCCTGCAGGTTTAAGATGTCCTTGATCCAACACAGCTGGTTTGAACGGCTAAACGACCTCCTCAACATGTCCTGAAGTTCTCCAGAGGCCTGCTAATGAACTCATGTGATTCAGGTGTGTTGACCCAGGGTGAGATCTAAATCTGCAGGACACCGGCCCTCCAGGCCTGGAGGTCCCCACCCCCCAACCCTAAAGGGACAAGTTCCAATAATGGCGTAATCACAGAGCTGACTTTCGTCTTGTCTAACAGAGCAGAGCACTTGCTATAAATCCAACAGTGGTGGTGGAGTGTTTAGAGCTCGTTATAATGCGAGCCCAGGTGGAGTCGCTGTCAGCACAGCTCACGTAGCTCCACGCTGTGCTTAAACCCGAGCGGCTAATTCGCTGCTAATGCTAACTCTAGATCGTAATCCAGTCTCGGTGCGTCCTGAATCAGTTTGATAAAACACGTCACAGTTCAACAGAACCACAGCAGTAACAGGTCCTGACCTTTGCTATCGTCTGTGCTGTCCTGTTGTGGGTTGGATAACGGGGGAAGCTGCTCAGTGGGATTTCAGCTGCTATACTTTCCATGTGTGGATATAGAAATGCCCCTCACACCAATCATGCCAGCTGCCTTTAACATAAGTTTTTGAGGATGAGTTCATCCTGGAAAAATGACAAAATGTAGTTTAATAAAACAACGAACATGAATACAGAGCAGACACAAGGTTTATGGAGTCCGCTTGTCCCGCAGCACAGGAAGTGGCAGAGCTCCAGGTTGGATACTCCAAAGATTTAGATCTAAAATCTTTCACATCTTTTCTTGGTCTTTGTAAACTTTAATTGGAAGCTTTCAGGTTCTGACCTGTGATTTCAACATGTAGTCATTTTCAGTGTGCTGGTATCACAGAGTGGGCAACTTGAGGCTGGTCTAACATTAAAACGCTGGCCTCAGCACACACAGCTGGTCTATGCTGGTATCTTTTGTACTCGTGGAAAGAAGTGGGCATTTTGGCTGGAATGGAAACCTGCCAGTTTAACCTTTCTCAAAACGAATCGTGCATGCCGCTCGGTGACTGAAGTCAGCACTGCGAGTCCTGGATCAGGGCTGCGCTCGTTTCAGTTTTCCTGCTCTCACTCATCTGTACGCACAGTTCTTGCTTTCATGTCATTGTAAGATACTTTGAAGAAACTGAGTTGAGTTTCACATGTGAAACAACAGCTGTCAATCACTGTTGAACCAATGGATTTTTAATAAAAATGAACTCGTTTAAAGTTTAAACCAAACTGAATGTGGTTTTGCTTCAGTGGTGCTTTTTATTCTGAAACACGGTTTTGTGGCTCCTGCTGGTGCGTCAGTGATCGTCCAGGTGGTTGCAACATTTTATCAATGTGGATTCAAGGTAAGTGACAGAAGAAGGGAACAAACGACATGAGACTGTTATGATACAGACTGTTGGCAGGATTAGAAGCATCACGTCTGACTCTACAGTAAACGCCGTGTGAGGAAGATGTGCTCCTTTACTCTGGTCTGACCACAGAAGCCAAGCCCGAGAATTCGCCTGTGACTGGGACTCGGCATAAGAGCACAGATACTTTCACTTCACCTTCTTCCTCATGTGGTCCAGGTAAAGGGGTTAGGAGTTATGCATCTGATAACTTTATTTTCATCTGGAACCTCAGTCAGTCTAAAATCAGCTGCTTTATGATTGTAGCGTCCTCAGGGTCTTGTATCCAAACTAAGATGGTGTTATGATGCTCACCTTTCATACAGTCTGTGGTTATAATATCAATAATTCTTAATCCTGCAAAGTTTTGTCAGAGTTTATCTAATGAAGCTTTATTAAGGTTTTCTTGCATTTAGGCTGTTGGAGTTTGGTGATGTGATTTAGTTCAGTCTTTTTAATCTTGGGATGATTCAGCTTGAAAATATAGACGTAAACTAAATACATGCATTGCTTTGTATAACATGCAGCTTCATGCAAACATCATAGTTGAACCAAGTATAAGTATAAACCTAAAAGTTAGGCGAAAACTTGCATCATTTAATTATATTTGCAGTGTCAAGTAAAGAAATGTCAGGCACTCAAGTCTCTTTTCGTGTCTTTTTTCTGAAAGTTCATGGTAGTCGAGTCCAGCTGTTTGTTTATGAAGTCAGTAGGTTGCCGCAGTAATTTGGATTCATCTCTCCACCCTGAATCAACTTCAAGGCAATCCATCACATTTACAGGTTGGTGTAGACTGACTGAGGGAAGCACATTCAAACTGCAAGAAAAGGTGCCCCGGCATGCATCGTGTCTTTGTCTTCCTGTCAACGGATATATCTCAACCCAGCCTGATGGCAGGCAGTCATGTTGTGAAAGCAGGAAGGAAATGTGTGTTTGGCACAACAGCAAACAGAAAGTAAGGACTTTGAAGTCTTTAAAACCAGCTGGCTTTACTTTAAAAGTCCACATGGAAAAAAGTAAACTGGTGACCACTGACACCTGCTGGTAAACATCATATGGTAGGATTATAAATACGAACAGTTAAAAAAGGACTTTTAGGTGAGATGGGTTATCTGTCCATATATATATATATATGTATATTAACCAATCTGTCTCAGGTTTAATGTTAACCTTTAACCTTGTGTGTTGGTCATAAGAATTATTATTATTGCCTTTCTGTCAGATCAAAGCTCTCTGGCATCAACCAGGCAGAGAGCTTCTACTCATTGGATGTTTTTAATTTTTGGGCTATTCTCTGTAAACAGTTTCCCATACAGTGGTTGTATGGGGAAAATCCCAGTAGGTCAGCAGTCTCTGAAATACTGAGACCAGACTGCCCAGCAGCAGTTACCAAACCTCAGTCAAAGTCACTCAGATCAGGTTTCTTCCCCATTTTGTGCCAACAGTTACAGGTGGACTCAAATGAGGAGCCAACAGGGACAAGTTTAAGATTTAACTGTAGGGACTGCTAAGCACCTGGAGGAGGACACAGGTGAGCCACTCACCACGGGAAAGTTCAGTGAGGGAGAGGAGATGGTTTTTAGTGCAGGTGAGGATATTCCAGGTGATCCAGAGAAGTTCCACACCGACGAGAAGAAGCTGTTCCAAGGGGACTGCGTTTGTTTACTGAGGCTGTGAGCTGCAAATTTGGGGAAAGGAGGTGAGTTTTTACAGATGAGGCGTTAGTGATGCCCTCTTTCAGTCAGCAGGGAGGCGCTGGGAACACGGAGCCATATAGGAGCCTGTTTACCACACTTCACATATGTTCACATATGACAGAGACTGTGTGCAGGAGCTGGTCCTTTTATGCTGAGGCTGATGGAGCACAGCCTGTGTGGGAAAGTCAGAATTCCTGCTCTGCCGCCCAAGACTCAGAGTCAACATCAAAACAGATCAATGCCGACTGCCACAGTTTGAAATTCAGCAGGTTTTCTTGCTCATGTCTACATGGCTAAATACACTGGCTTATTTAGCACGTTGCACACTGTGCTGTTCTCATCTTGGCCAGGACATCCTTGGAAAAGAATTTTTCTAATGTCAATTAATTTTTTCCCTGCTTAAATAAAGATTTTTTTTAATGCCGTGATTAGTTCAATAATAATTGCATCAATGAAAGCTGAATGTGCCTACCTAAGAGCCCAGTGTGTCGACATGTTAAGACTTTGGCCCTCTGTAGCCTGGCTGGGTGCTGAGCAGTGACTCATTAATCAGTTGCTCTTATAGAGAGGTTCTCTGCACGTGTCTTTATGTTACTGCTTCTCACTGCAGGAGTCTGCAGGAGTCTAACAGGCTGCTCCTCCACCCCATACTACTGATAGTACATCTGTCTGGTAGGATGCAGTTCTAAGTGTACGGGGTTGTACTTCGTCTGGTTTTTCTCTAGTTGCCAGGTCGATCACCTGGACCCTACTGCAGGAAACGGGCTTAGCTAATAACTGCGAGTTTGTGCCTGGAGGCTACTCTTGTTGTGATTTAGCACCACAGCAATAAAACTGAATTAAATTGATTTGAGTTTGTTGACCCTGAGATGAGGCGAACTCGGGCTTTCTGGTTGGCTTGTACTCTGAGTCAGTTACAGACTCTGCAGGCATTCTTCAGTAAACTCTGCCTCCCGCTTCACCCGATTCAACTGACTGAAAATCTGCAAAGCAAACTCATTTGGAGAAATTGGGCGGATCTATCAAAATATTGACTCCCTACCAGCAAGCACTTGGTGACAGTGGGAAGGAAAACTCACCTTTAACAGAGACGGGACAAAAGACACACTGTGGGAGAGGGTTTAATAATAACTAATGATTAAATGCAAAGTGGTGGAAACACATGAACAGGATTCAGACAGAAACTCTGCGTAAGAGCCGAGTGGGTGACAGGTGACAAATAAAACATTAAGCAGACCACCAAACAGTACGAGAGAGAAAAAGCATCTCTGTTGCTGAAAATCGTGAAATAGTCTAATGACTTGGACAAGGAATGAAAACCTTCACGAAAACTTCCAGCGTGATGACTGTACTGTTAAGAGATTTGTGGCTGAGTCACAGCAATGAGGGAGGTTTCTGCCAGACAAATACATTAAGAGAGCAGCAGCTGAAAGGCCTTTAAGCAGCAAACAGATATTTGAAGCTGCTGGTTCCTCTGGAGTCCCGCGAACATCAAGGTACAGGATCCTCCAGAGACTTGCAGTTCGACCACCCTTGATCAATGCTCACATGCTCACACGTGGTGGATGGTTGGTGGACGACCACCATGTCCCAACAAGGCTGCGACATCAGTAAGGAGGCGTGGAGTCTTGTTTTAGGCTGGAATCACAGGGAGAGAGCTGGTCGGCCCCTTTAGGCTCCCTGAATACAAACTGTGTTTTTGTGTATGTTTACATGTTGCAGTAAATCACCATAACTATTTGTCATTTTCCTAGTAAAACCTAAAGATGGTGGTTTGAGACCTTTACACTGTGTTCTGTGTACAGCATCCACACAAGTTTTTGAAAGCTTTATGCTGATGAGAATCAAATGTAAGGTGTTGTACAGACGGCGTGGAGCCGAGAGAGTGTGGACCCAAAAACACAAACAAAAGCGAAGGAAGACAATGACTGAACCTAAACAGAGAGGAAACTAGAAACCTGAGACATGGAACATGTCACGGAGGAGGAAACAGACAAAGGGCTTAAACACACAGAGGGATAACGAGGGCATCGGACACCGGAGGAGAGCTCAGCTGGGAGTAATCACACATAACGAGACCAGGAAGCAAAAGCAAAAACACTGACAGAGCACGCAAGACTGTCAAAGATACAGGAGACATTCACAAAGACTCAGACTTGACACTGAGACATGGAGACATAGTCTGGACACAGGAGATGCATGAACATAGAGACGAGGTTGACTAGACAGGGGAGGCATAGAAACAAAACCCACATCCTAGAAACTACAGAAAATAACTTAGAAACAAGAAATGCAAAGACTACACAACATGAATAACAATAAATCAAAGAATATTCAAAAAGCAGAAGATATAAACTCTCTGTCCTCAGACCCAGTGACAGGTGTCTGGTTATTCTGCAGGAACTTCTTAGACTGCTTAGAAGGACATGTGTGAGACCACACATACACACCAGAGCATCCACTCTGTCCTCGTGTCCACAAACATCAGAGGAGAGCGTTTTCATTGTAGACCTCAACAGCAGTGAGTCAGGTCCAGTGTCCCAGTCACATGACTGGTTAAAATGAGTTCAGCTTTAGTGGAGCTTAATGTCAGTCAGCTTCAAAAACTTGTGTTTCCAAAGCTTATTCGAACTAGTTCGATGTAGGAGAAATGCATGAATGAAAGCTGGTCTTAGATGTTGGTGCTGATAACACAGCACACATGACTTTCCTTGGATGAATATGCCTGGAACCACACAGCAGGGTCCATTAGACTCCACTCTTAGGGAAAAAGCCCAGATCCAAGCTAGCACCACTCCAGGGGAGCTGAAGGCCTGCTGGGATTGCCCACAGAGGAGACTGAATTAGAGGTACGTCAAACCGGTCTTTGTTTGCTGTTGTTGGTTCTCAGCAGGATGTTGAAAAAGTGCGGATTCAAAGGGGAATCTGTGTGCTGAGTGCGAGCAGCCCCAAACTCCACGTGCTTTTGTAAAGGAACAACTTCATTTGCCGGGAGCTGACAAAATATAAGACTGACAGCTGTGGATGCATTCATCATTTCTAGTTTTCCTTGGATTAAAAGGCCAAATGTAAAGTCCTGAAAGTCAGAACACAAACTTCATTTTCACATCCAGATGTTATTTAAATATCAACTTTATGCCTCTCTGGCGTCACTGTGTAAAGGAAAAGAGTCATCCAATAATAATAATAGTGTCAATAGAAATATCATCATCACTAATGTGAGTATTGAACTAGTTCATTAAGCCAGTGCTTAACAGATTTATTAGACCATCAGCCAGCGTCAGGTTTAAGCCACAGCTGTACCAAAAGACTGGTGCTTGTTGATCATGCAGGAATAAGAGTCGTTACTGAGGCCTGCAAACGTCCAGAAACAGCTCAGCTTTGCCAGAGAGGACAAACGATGGACTGGAAGATGGACGAGTCCGAGTCTGAACCCTTCAGTGCGCATCGTTGGCTTTATGTCTGCAGGAAAACCTGGAGAATGTGTTGATGCTGCACTGCATTCACAGTTATGTGGAGATTACATTACTGTATGGGATTCTGATTCTGGAACCGGTGAAGTTCAAATGAGTGAAACTTAACTGTATCTTGAACAAACCAGTCTGGCAGATCATGGAATTCCTTCTAGACTAAATCTGATCAGCAGTGGGTTCAAACACCAACAAGACCACGACTCCAAGCAAACGTCAAAGCAGAGACTTTTTGACCAAGAAACAGGAATCTGGAGTCTCAAGGTCAGTGTTGGATGTCTATGATCTATCATGGAAGTCACAGCATGGGCTCAGTCAACAAATGCAGGTTAGTGCAAAGGAGATTCCCTCTGTGACACATGATGCAGAAACGTCACCACCCTGTCGGGGCTAAAGCTCGTTTAAAATGAAAACATTTGACTCTGCAGCTAAAATCTCTTATGGGACAACACTGACCTCTCCCCAAAGTCCAGGAACCGGTCTGCTCAGTTCAAAGACCGTGGCTCAGGGGGTTGGGAATCGCATCTGTAACCGGAAGGTCGCCGGTTCGATCCCTGGGCTCTCTGTCCTGGACACTTTACCCTTCCGCCTACTGGTGTTGGCCAGAGGGGCCGATGGCGCGATATGGCAGCCTCGCTTCTGTCAGTCTGCCCCAGGGCAGCTGTGGCTACAACTGTAGCTGCCTCCACCAGTGTGTGAGAGTGAATGAATAGTGGAATTGTAAAGCGCTTTGAGGTTCTCGAAAAGCACTATATAAATGCAATCCATTATTATTATTAAAGATGTTTTGTAAAAGAAGAGGTGATGCTACACGGTGGTTATTATCTTTGTTTGGGTCGTGGGGGCAGTTTGAGCAGAGAAGCCCAGACTTCCCTCACCCCAGCCACCTCGTCCAGCTCATACACCTCCTCCCGATAGGAAGTTCCCAAAAACCCTTGACTGGGAGGTGCTCAGGAGGCGTTCTGGTCAGATGCCTGAACCATCTTAACCCATTCAATTCAATTTAATTTATACAGACCCTACAATAATACAACAGAGAAAAGCCCAACAATCATATGACCCCCTGTGAGCAGCACTTTGGCGACAGTGGGAAGGAAAAACTCCCTTTTAACAGGAAGAAACCTCCAGCAGAACCAGGCTCAGGGAGGGGCGGGGCCATCTGCTGTGATTGGTTGGGGTGAGAGAAGGAAGACAGGATAAAGACATGCTGTGGAAGAGAGACAGAGGTTAATAACAGATATGATTCAGTGCACAGACGTCTAACCATCTCACCTCGCTCCTTTTCGATGTGGAGTCGATAGCTCATGTTATCTCTTGGCCCACTTGGTCACTATGAGTTTGTGAACACAGGCGAGGACAGAAACATAGACTGACAGCTAACTTTTTCTGTCTTCACCACCACAACAGATAATCTTGATGATGAGGAAACTTTCAGTGACACGTCAGTATCTTTTTGTGGTTTTTGATGTTTTAACTCTGGTTTTTGCTCTGGCTGCACCAAAACGTCTTATCAGCAGGCTGATTGTGGTAAATGAGCCTGTATCAGGCAGTATGTCCAAAAACGCAGCATCTAACAATAACCAATAATAGTCTATTACATTAGTATTTAATATTGTGGTGTAGAAACACAAAAACATATTGATTTGATAGAGAAATGTTGTAGCTCTAATAACGACTTTGAAAGCATTTAAATGATGTATGTTATCACGTCCCTTTCTGCCTTCTGTGTCCATCGTTCCTCATCCGCCTGTGTGTGTGGATCCTTCACATTGGGTGTGAAATATATTTGGTCAGTAGCTGATTTAAGAAAATGTCACGAGCCAGGAAACAAGCAGCAGCTGTAATAGACTGTGACAAGGCTGTGAACTGCAGGTGAAGACTGGCTTCAAAGCAGCTCGATAAAGAAACAGGTATTCATGACAGTAAAATCAATGTTTTATTCCCGTTTTCTATTTTTACACCAGGACGTGGCTTTCTGAGCACGTGCTGTTGTCAGAGATTTATGAAACACTTTAGAGCGAGAGGCTGTAATTGATATGACTGTCATTAAAATGCATCTGTGCTTGATATTTGTATAATAAACTATAATCCATACCTCTCACTTGGCTGTGTGTGAAATGATGTGGAGGAGGATTAGCGTGTCCCTGGAGAAATCTCCCACTGAGCTTACTTTACTTTCATGTATTTGCTTTTGTCTGCATGCTGGTGCCATCTATGGTGAGGGTGCTAATTAAGTTTTTATTTATTAATTTTTTAGCTAACTGATTTTGATAGCGTGTCTCGTGCATCATGTTGATGAAACTATGCTCTGAAGATCGTGAGCACCTATCTGTTCTCTGATTCATGTACTGACTGATGACAGCTCCTGTCTTTGAAATTGGCTCAGCTCTCGTTTCGGATGCTCTTTGGGTTTATTGCTGCTGCATTCTGTTATCTTAACAGCCATTAGTAACTGTCCCCACTGCATAATGAAGCATCCCTGCACCAGACTGCAAAGCAAGGCTGCAGACAGCTTTCAGTGCAAGGTGTGTGCTCAGGAGTGTTGCTGTACTCCACTAGAGGGCAACATGTGTACTAGAATACAACACACCCACACCAACGCACTTCTTTAGATGCAAAACGCATCTTTTCTTTACTCTTTTCTTCAACACTCCCGTCCATCTGTGGAAATATCATTTATTCTTACTGGGAAACCTTTCTGCTCTCACTGGAACGAGACATTAGGAGCCAGTAAAGAAGTGCTGGCTGAAGTGTAGGATCACAATGAGGCTGTGAATAAAGCACACGTTACATCTTCCACCTATAGGGGTCTCTCAAGCTCTTTGCAGGCCTCGCCGTCTAGCCAGTACGCATAAATGGCACCTCGTTAATCAAATCTGCATGAGTGCACGCAGGTTGCCATGGCAATAATTATCAGAGCTGCCTAATTAACTTTCTCAATTGCTTAATGATATACGACCCTCTGAACTCCCTCCTTTTTTCCCTCTCTAATCCAAGTTGTTGTATTTTTGTTCCTCTATTTTCAGTCCCCAGACTTCACCAGTGACTGCCAAAATAATCGAAATGATGGAGAAATTAAACTGAGCAGCACATCACTTCCTGTCAGCCCACGCCTGTTCCCAGTTCCAGAGCTGCTGTCGAACTTCACATGCGGCGTGAGCGCGCACTGCTGAATGCCGACACATGTAGCCCGCATGCGTCTGACCTGTGCAGTGTGTGACTCGCATGCTCTGTCTTCTTCCGTGACCTCTTGTGACAGCTGACTGAAGGGTAGGAGCAGCATTCCTGTCGTCCCTGATCAGCCAGGCGAAACTCTTGAGATGCACCGAGACAGGGGGAATCGTACCTGGTGACACCCACCCTCCCATCCCTGTCACAGCCGGCCTCCCGCACTGTCTACCCCTCTCCTTTACAGCCTTGTTGTCAGCCTCCGACCTCCTCGTTGACTGCAGTCAGCGGCACTACAAAGTTACTCTCTCTTTATTTTTTGGGTCTTTATTTGTTTAAAGTCATATTCCTTAAATCTGTGTAATGCAGAGGTAGATATGCTTAATAATATTCTTTGAAAAGATAATTAAATATAAACGTTCAAGTGGAAGTTCATCGATTAAGAATTTGGGTCAAGTTCCACTAATGCTGGACCCTGCGCACAGCAACCGGAGACAGTCTTTCATTAGTTCGATAGCAGTACCACAGCCAGCACGCTGTTAGAAACGAAACCTTTAGAGCTTTTGTCAAGATAACCCAGATGACTTTGCTACTATCAGCCCAAACTGTCCAGTAATGGAAATTATGCAGTGTGTGTTTTCGGCCTCTCATCTGCCAGTTTGCAATAAGCTTCAACATCAGCCTCGGCTGCTTTAGTTGGAGGACCTGCTGGTTTTGTTACTGCAGCTCACGAACCCTCAGTCAGAACAGTCGTGCTGAATGAGCTCCGTCCAGACTCGTGCCTCCGCTCTGGGATCAGCGCTGGGTCAACAAGACCGCAACGCCTGGAAGAGTTTGTATGATTAACTTTCCGCAGCCAGCATCAGGAAGCTTTGGTGCAAATTAAGCTTTGGTTTAAAAACCAAGGAAACGGTGTCTGCCACATGTCTGGCTGCCTCGCAGTATGATAACATTCCCCTTTGATTTGCTGCATAGCCTAATTTCACAAGGAGCCCCCACCCCCCGTTTCTCACCCAGAAGACCTGCCCATGGTTTAATTGTATCTGCTCTGTTCCTTTAAAGCCAGTGGAGAAAAGTGGCAGGGGAAAGATTATCTTTGTAACACCTCTGCATTGCATCGCTGTGTATTTTTTACCTCTTGTGAGTGGATTTCATGGTTGAGAGTGCAATTTGAAATAGGATTAACAGTAGGTGTCAGGTAGTGTTAGCTAAACCTCTTTATGTCAGGTATGGCAGAGAGAAGTCTGTCATTGCGTCTGCATGAACCCTTTTACCACCGAACACTGCTGGAGGGGATTCTTTAAATATTACTGAAACTGTGTTTGTGTTCATCAAAGGATTGTGAGCCAGACGCACCACAACGCCGCGGTTTCTATCGTTAAAGAGAAGAAGAAAGACTCAACGCGTGCAGTATTAGACGACCTCGGCGTGTACTCCCAACACGGGAGCAAAATGCTGCCTTTTGTTGTCCTACGATAAATAAAAACGCACTCAAAGTTCCTCTTTTTTCCTCTTTGTGTTTCAGTGCCACATGGCTGGCTGTGGTCCAGACCCACTGTGGGGCTGCATTCCTGGGGTGGCCGTTGGCAGTAAGATGCCCCGCCCTCTGCACCCACAGTTTCCACACACAACAACAGATTCAGTAGGTTTATGTAACTGAGGTTTAGTTGTAGAGAAACAGGAGGGCTGGAGGGAAGGATTATGAACCAACATTGAGCAAAAAAAAGGAAAACAAAAAGAAGAGGTTGTTTAAAGTTGAGCTCAGAAACACAAATTTTACAGCCTCACCCAGAGATTCAAAACTAGTGCCACAGACGCTGCACAGTATCCTTCCTCCCTGTGGGTGAATAGTCCCTCATACTTGTTTTAACATTTGAGCTGCTATGAACTTTAAAATAAAAAGTAACGTGTTTAGTGTATTTCCTTTATTAGGTCTCAGTGTCACATGCAGCTAAAACTCTGTCTTCAGATGCAAAGTACATGATAGTGGGAATGATGATATCCTACAGCCCAGGTGCTTTGGCTCAGTTTGAGATTTGGGGGTTTTACAGTTGCACTGTGACTGTATTCAAGTCAGTTTTCGGGGAGCTGTTTTTACTAAAGAGAGCAACAGATAACAAATTTAAGAGAAAACTAATTTCACACATGAACTTTGAGCGGTGTTGGGAAAATCAAATTGGCATCTCTAGTTGCTATTTCAAGCAGGAAGCTCCACATCCACAATCGTGCTCCAGACTCCAGATCGATCCAACATTTAGTTTCCACAGGAGGACTCGGGTTAGCTTTAGTCGACTCCTTTGAACGTCTCTTCGTTTGCTTATTGAAGTTAGTTCTTTAGTAAGAGCTTTACATTGTTTTACTAATGTTCCACTTCTGGTGAGATATACCACGAGTTTAGGATCAAAACACTGCATAAATCCTAAAAGTAAAATAAGTAAATGTGTTGGCACAAATAAAAAATGTAGGCATTTTAAGAATCTGGAACATTCATTTTTTATTTTGTTGTTTTGTTGCAAATGTTTTTAATGTCCGATTTACCGAGTTGGATATTAGTGTTCTCACAACAACAACAACAACAACAACAAGTCTGGTAACACAGAAATGTTCCAGGCTACGATGGCTGCTGATGTGTTTGGCCGCCACACACTGTTGCTTGAACAACTTTCCCTCCAAGTGTTCTTATTATAAAATGTCCTGTTGAGGATACAAAGGATGCAATGAGCGAGCCTCACCTGACTCCACCAACTGTCGTTCCTGTCTTTGTGATTCTGTTTAAACCAACCTGATGACTGATGTAGGTCAATGACAGTGAAGAGTAGGGGTGGGTATCGTTTAGGTTTTATCCGATACCGGTGCCAAATCGGTACTTTTGAAACAGTGCCGGTGCTTAAAGAATGGAGAACACAAAATTGGTCCAAAAACCTCTCATGTTCAGCTGGTTTTTGTAAAAAGATAACAATGTTAGCCTTTTCTGCAGCTATGGGGCATATATGGTATCACTCTTGGCTGGAAGCAGTGCTTAAACAATGGAAAAAACACAAACTTTGTCCAAAAACCTCTCATGTTTAGCTGTTTTCCACTTTTTCTTTGGTCATTTTAGCCTTTTTGGCCAGGGTGAAGGGAGTATCTGCCATCAAACAAGAAGACAGCAGCATGTAGCTATGATGATGTTTGCTAGTTCACCTTACATGCATTAATGTAATAACGTGGTTAGCCTACTCAACGTAAATTACACACGAACAACATTAAGCTACTCACGCAGAGAAGAACGGCTGCTGCTGCATCATCATCCTCATCATTTCTGCTACACTGGCAGGGCTAGGGGCCAGGACTCTCCTCTTCGGGTTTCTGGGGGATGTTGCTAACTCGATAACAGGCACCACACCCGCAGTAGATGTGCTCGGTGTGAGGTCTCGCAGCAAGCTATCAAATACGGCACATTTTTCGGCTTTTAAAAAAACGCTATGCGTCGCCAGGTGTTTCATCGGATTCGAGGTGTTACCTCCTTTGACAGTATCACAGTATCAGCTTAAAGCACTTGTTGCTGCTGAGTTTGCATCTTTTGCTGTGAAGTACAGCCAGACTTTTGACCGCTTCGCCTTGGACATTTTTAATCTGTAGCTCTGCTCTAAAAGAACGTACGTACCTGGCCCCGCCTACTATCCTCGGAAACGTAAAATGATTGGCTAGAATTCAAAGTGTGTGACGTCTCAGGAAAAAAAGCACCGAAATAAAGCCCTGAAATGTGCGCTGCTTTTCGGTCTGGTTACTACCGTTTATGTCAGAACCGGTGCCATCATGGCACCGGATACCGGTACCCATTCCTAGTGTGGAGGAGTTATCCTTCTGGGAGGGTAAAAAGAAGAAAGAAATGAGAAGAAGAGGGGGGGTGGCTGGAGCCTATCCGAGCTGTCTCAGGGTGAGAGGCGGGGGACACTGTGGACAGGTTGCCAGTCTGTCGCAGGGCTAACACGCTGAGACAGACGGATAGCTAACAGATGATAATGATTCAATATAATGCACTGACTTCATGCTGCCAGTGTAACATAACCAGTATCGGGCTTTTTCTTTTGTTTCCCAAAGCTTAGTTAGCTTAGCGAGCAGAGCAGCGCGGTGTGTCCGTCTGTGCGACCACGATGGCACACGGTCCATTTGTAAGCATAAGCTAGCAGGGGGACTGTTGTAACTTCATGCAGCGTTGTACCAACTGCTGGTTTAATGTGGGTTGCGGTCAAAGTCAACTTTAGATCAAGCACACAGGACTGAGACGAGGCTATGGTGGAGGACGGGTCTTTTTACTCAGCTCCCTTTCAATCACATACAATACCACAGTACCACCTACTGGTGGGAGGTAGTAATAGCTGCTGCTTATTGCAATATACCACATCCCTCTTTTCCGAGATAAAGATACTACCTCTTAACCCTTTAAGACCTACCACAGAACCAAGTCCGCCAGAGCTTATATCATATTTTTACAGGCTGTGGAGCCATTTTTGGGAGCATTTCAAGTTGCTATACATCAATACAACAATTATAGCCCAGATTTTAATAATATGTATTCATTAAGTGCATAGTAATTACATAAATAGCAAAAAAGTGCAATAAACTACAAAAAAATGTAAAATCGTTTTTGCTTTTTTAACATATATTTCTAGTTAGAGAAATTTGAGAGGCTTATCCCTCAAAACTGTAAATACAAAAAAGTTGCACAAAATAGTTTCCTACCACAGGAAATTTATTTTGAGTGTCTTCATAGTTTTATTTTTGAAATACACCAATTTTTATATACTGCAGGAAAAACGAAAATAAATATTATAGTGCAAATTTGCAAAAAAGCAGCATATGCATCAAAATAAACTATTTCCAGCAGTGCAATATGAGTCCTCAGCATCCCAGAAACCACACAGAAAGTCATAAAGTCAAAGATAACTTTTAAAAACACCAGTATAGGCCCTGAGGCCCTGATGGTAAAAAAAACTACATTTCCGCGAAAATTACATCACCTCCCGTTATGGGCAGGTAATGGCGGACATGCAAAAGCTCGCGCTGACGTCTATTCCAACGTAGGAAGTGTTATGAACAGCTGATCGGATCGGCAAAGCGTGTTTCTGGAATATTATGTTTTTGTTGCTGCAAGTGCTTTTTATGCAGTTTTTGCAAAGCTATACGTGGAAGGAAACCGTGACCGAGGACAAGCTGATGGCATCAGATGTAAGTACAACTCCTCCGGTTTCATATGCAAAAAAAATTATTGCGCTAGCTTACGTGGCTGCAGAGCTACCGGGATTTAAAAATAGTTACACAAAATGGAGCGTGTCCGCTCCGACCGGCTCTAAAGGGTTAAAGGTGCAAATAAAGCTTTACTTACTTATACATTTTGAACCTCTTTCCTCTTTATTATTATTGTTATTATTATTACAATAAGTGAATGTCCCACTTTTTGAAAGCAAACTCTAAATGAGCTGATGTTTAAACGTCTGAGTTCAGTTACTCTACGTGTTGTAACGTGATGTCTGCAGCTTCCCAACATCGGTGAAACTGAAACGACTGGGATATGATTTATTTTGAACTGAATCTACACAAAAATGTTCTTAAATCAAATAATTCCAGTTTTTGAAGCCCTTTCGAAGTTTTTTTCTTAATGCGTCCACTGATGTATCTTGGGCTGCAGTTGTTGACTGCATAGCCTGAATCTGTGACTTGGCCACTTCTGCTGATCTGCATATTTCTATCGTTTTGCGCAGTGTGAGGTCGTTGTCACGAAGTAATCTCTCTTTTAGTCTTGTGTCATTTATGCTGAACACCAATTTGTCCCTGATCATGTCGTCCTCATTGACCCCAAACTCACAACTTTTACTTTTCTGACGGAGTTCTGTGATATATCTGTCCACTGTTACACCTGTTGACATTGGGTATGACCAGAACTTATGGCGCTCAAAAACAACGTTCTTTTGTGGACTACAGTAGTCCTTAAACGCTTTCAGAATGTCCTCCATTGCTAGCGCGTCTCCGGCCGGGGTTACAGTGAGTGTGTTGTACACTTCAAGCGCCTCCTCGCCGATAGTGTGGAGAAGAATGGCTGTTTTAACCTTTTCATCTTTCTCCAGCGCACCCGTAGCAGTCATATACAGTCTGAATCTTTGTTCCCACCTGCGCCAGGTCTCAGATAAATTGCCGGTGAGCAGTAGCGGCGATGGTGGCCTGAATTGCCCCATACCGTTAGCAACGTCTATCGTTAGCTAATCTACGGCTAGCTTACTCACGTCGCGGTCCCCGTTCACACGGTCTCGCCAACTTCTCACACCATGTTGTAACTTTATGCAGCGTTGTACCAACTGCTGGTTTAACGTGGGTTGCGGTCAAAGTCAACTTTAGATCAAGCACACAGGACTGAGACGAGGCTATGGTGGAGGTCGGGTCTTTTTACTCAGCTCCCTTTCAATCACATACAATACCACAGTACCACCTACTGGTGGGAGGTAGTAATAGCTGCTGCTTATTGCAATATACCACAGGGACAGTCAGTCAGAGTGTTAGCACCTTAGAAAGAGTTTGATGTTTTTGATGTTGGCATTGTTAGTGAAAAAAACACAGTCTGTGTCGTTTCTGTTGAACTGATTATTTTGTTAATAATTTGGAGAGTGATATTACTTTTCTGTACTTGACCTATTTATGAGTTATGAAACTTAACAGCAAAGACATTCCGATGTGTATTCTATATTTGTCTCTCGCCCTTGTTCTCTGTGTGTTTTGGTTTTTGCCTCGTGGCCTTGGGCGAACTCGTCCCATGTCCCACGCTTGTTTGTGCTCACCTCGAGAGGTCCCATCTGTAGCCGATCACCTGGCTGATGACGCTGCTATTTTAGGCCGTGGTGGAGATTCTGTCTTTGCTGGATCGCTGAACGTCTAAACGTCAGTGATACCCCGCCCATTGTTTCTTCGTGCTTGCGGGTTTTTTTGTTTTGTTTTTTTGTGTGCTGTTTGGATCTTTACCATCAGAATTGTTGTCTGAAGGCCAAGAAAGATGCCAAGCGGATTTATTTTACCAAGTGGATCATCATGGCCTTGCCATATTGGTCCATTTGATTGACCTTTATTATAATTATGAATTTATTTTATTTTTGTTTTTTAAGACGGGACAGACATGACTGGGGGATAGGACAGGGAGAGAGAATGAAAGAAAGAGAGGGAGAGAAAGAAAACCAGAGGGGAGAAGAGACGGTGAGAAGGGGGGGAAGAAAAAACAAACAAAACACCTGGATCACCTGTATGGAGAAAAAAAAACAGAAGAGAAAACAAACAAAAAAGGAGCAACATAATAAAAAAACAGCACCATCACAATAAACTAGCTAGCAGTAGATAACAGTAGATACTAAATATTAAACGCTATTGTGCAGCAAGCAAGATAGACAGCGCACAGTGTGCTTTGAGGCAGCAGCCAAGAAAGGTGTAGTCCACGTCTGTGAATACCCGTGTGTACACCTGTGTGCATACCTGTGTGGATCAGCATGCTTGCATTCCAAAGGTTTCTCCATGTAACGATCTGCTAGGGAGTGTGGGGAGCCACAGCCCCGTCCACCAGGGCATGAAGCAGGCATGTGCTTGCGTTTTGAGATCTCGCTGGTCGTTGTGGATTGCCTGACCTCCCCGTCTCCCTGTGCTCAGGCTCTGGACCCTGGTGAGCCTGACCCCAACCCTTCGCACCACCAATCCCTGCACGTTCCCACACTGCTGTACGTTATTGTGTCACTGTAAATAAATGAGCTGTCTTTCTGAGTCTGCGCCTGAGTGCTGCACATTAACACTGCTAAACACTGTGCAGTGAACACTTTGTGCTAGTGGAATACTCAGAAGGATTTAGACTCATGTAAAGGCTTCTGAATTTAATGTTATTACCATGTTACTGTTGTAATGCTGCTTTATTATCTTTTCTCAGAATCATCACTGGGTTTCTGGCACCAGCAGCACTGAAGGAGGAGGACAGGTGCTCCCTGTAAATGCTGCTAATGCTAACTATAAAGTCAGAATTCAATTGTGAGTCAGCTTCAGGGTCTCGGCATGTTTATCTTCTCTGTGAGGTTGGCATGAAGCCCAGGCTCAGGCTCTGCTTTATGTTCAAGTAAAACAGGTGAATCCAGAAAGGAAGCACAAACTCAGGTAGCAACCACTTCTTTCCTCGTGTTTGTCCTTATCATGAGCACAGAGGGAAACATCCCAGCTTTCCTGATTGGAGCATCAGCAGCAGCCGCCGGTGTTACTCAACAGTTGAAAGCCTCGGGGTTTCCCAAGGCAGGGAGTGGCATCCCCTCTCCACTGGTGAACACATCAATAATCCCTCAGGCTGACTGACTGGCATGAAAATAAAGCAGGAAGACCTGTGGAGAAGAGGCAATTAGTGTTCACTCTAAGGTGGATGGGTTTAAAAGGTGGGTGAATCATGAGGCCCGGTTGGCTGAAGGTTCGTGTTGCTCTCCAACGCATCCATGGGGGTATGAGCGAGTGTGAGTCTGACACAGATGCTCTGAGTGCTGAGTTGAAACTCTCTATAAGAATCAGTTCATTTACTGTTTATCTTTATGAACTAATTTGTCATTTTAATGCACTGGTTTCCAGTACACGCATGGAACAATGCCAGCTGTCTTAAAGATAAGTATAAATGTAATTCGTGTAATTCGGCTCAGAGAGCATTTAGGCTGATGTATGAACAAACACTACAACCAGGGGGAACCTGCTGATGTTTCAAATATGCCCTGCAGCAACTCCAAAGCTTTCCTCGTCATGCCGTGTAGGAAAACAATATAAAAACAAGACGTTGTGGTTTCTGTCTTTCACAACAGGTCTAAATACCTAAATGACGATGCAGGTCATGTCAGTGGTTGTGAAAATAACCTGATATGTATCCACAGACAAAGCCCAGGTGCTCTGAGGCACCGAGGCTGTTGGCCTCCTGGTACGTGTCCTTTTTTTCAAGGCAGTTTTTTTATTTGATCATTTTATGTTGTTATTTTAATTTTGGCCCATGGCATGAATTCCCCCTTAGAAGCATTTAATGCCCAACAGTTCAAAGTCACAGGAGTCGGCCCGGCACCTCACTGACTTTCTTTGCCTCCCTCAGGAGCAGCACCTGATCAGATTTCATTAGCACACGGCTGGTTTCATATGTGCTACTGTTATCAAAATAAAACATGCCAGCCGAACATAAGCAGCCATCAGTTTGTAAAAAGAGAAGCTAGTTTGGTTTAAAATGTTCAAGAGAACAAAAAGAATTACTTATTTATACGGCGCCAAATCACAACAACAGTCGCCTCAGGGCGCTTTGTAGTGTAAGGTCGACCCTACATATATATACAGATAGAGTGAGTATGGTTTTACTGTCAGCTAGTGAAGGTAAAAGTGCCAGTGCACGTTTTAGGTTTGCTTAACTTTAAAACATTAAAGTCATAAGAAAATGAGCATCAAGCTTTTTACAAACTGAGCTGATTAAATGTCACGATGAAAAATCCTGAATTCTGATCTTTGTTCACTCAACCTTTCCAACTCCAAAGAGCATTTTATAAAAAGTCCCACCTGTTCATAGTCTGTCGTTACTTTGGCAACAAAAAGATGTTTCTTTTAAAACATCTGAAGAAACAAGTTTGGACATTTTTCTGCTGAAAAACACAAAACTGGTGTGTTTGAACTGGGATTTGGATACACGCTGGTGTCTGTGGTAGGTAAAGCATAAAGCTCCGTTCTGACTGGGCTCAGCGCCCACGTGGAGCACAACGTTTTAATGCACCAGATAATCTTCAGCGTCATTTTAAAGAAGCCAACATGAACTTTTATCCAAATGATGCTCGTTTCCTGAGTGTCATGCATCACTCTTTCAGTACAGCCATCCAACAAGTGAAAATCAACAGGATCTCCTGGACTTAAACACCAGCACGGCCTTCTCACGCACATGTTCACTGAGACAGCACAGCAGCACCTGACACCCTGGGAGAGAGCACACCTCATCGCTGACTGTGTTGGAGCGTTGCTTTAAATGAGAGCGATGTAGGTCGTTTGCCTTTCATTAGTTTGGGGATCAGTGGACTTTGAGATCAATAAGAATGGGCAGAGTGAGGGAAGTGACACACACAGTCAATATGCATATCATGAATATTAGATGGTGAGAAAACAGAAGGATAATGGATAAAAATGAATCCACCGTGTACAATCGGTTAATCTGACAAATAACAGCTGAAACGAAACAATGACATAAAATGTGTTTGTTGGACGAGCTGAGTGTTTATCCTCTACTTATAGTCTCTTCATGTTTCCCACAAGCTGCCACAGCGTCTTCAACAAATCCACTCCCCTGTCTGCCTTCACGCTGCGTCCGGCCGTGTGACTCATGTTTCTCGTGTTTACGCTGCGGCAGTACATCACCTAGTCGTGATGACGAGGACTTTGCCATAAGCCACAGCAGACCACACTATATCCACCCTGCTGGCACCGCTTCAGTGTTTTCATTCCATATGATAGGAGTCACACCGCATTCCTGTTACAACTTCTCTGTGGCACATAAAAATCTCCTCGGAAAACCGCAGAGCCATGTGTTTTGAATTTTCTCTTTGTTCCCATTTACAGCATCTCGCTCGCTCTCATTTTTCCTTTACTCTCTCACACACAAACGCTGATCGCTGGCTCTCGTTCTGTTGATAGGTCCATTTAGTTCTTGTGAAAGCATTCCATTTATGTGCATTTGAGGTTTATGGTTGTCACTGACAACCGGCTGACAGAGAGTGGCAGCCTCTATCAGCGTTGGGGGTTTCCAAAGGAGCTTACGAGACACAGAGCGGCCATTGATGGGGCGAGCTTTATGGACTCAGGGCCACCCAGAGACAGCAGTGTGTGAGAAACACACCGAGGAGACTTGGAAGCGTCCTCCTTTGGCCCTCACAAGCCTAAATTACAGCACTGTGATCATCTGGACTTTGTCAACAAGAAGAATTTGCTCCTCTGTCCACTCTCTCATTGGATTTTCCGTCTACTTTTAGACAGATATATGAGGAGGAGGGTGGCTGTGATGAAACCGTTCCTTAGTTCTTCTTCTGCTCAGTCACTCACATGCACAGCGCTCTCCTGTGTTAAAATCCAGTGTTTCACCCACCTCGACCTTGCTTTACAGTAAAACTACACTCAGTGCTTTTCTTTATTTTCAATGAAAGATCTTCAGATTCCACCTTTCATTGAAGGAGACGAGGAGCACAGCACACAGGTGATGATCCTCACACAGTGAATCAGAGCGGCTCTCACACTGTGTGTTTGAGGTTAACAGATAATAAAATAACCGCTCACAGTTACATCTTAAGATTCTTGCACTGTTGTATGTGATAAATGTAATGCAGTAGAAGATACAATGAAATTAAAATGCAAAGTGTCCCAGCATCCCACAGAGCAGTAGTCAGGGTTCTTTGTGTACAGGCACTTGCAGTGCCAAAAATAAATAGACAGACCATGTTGGTGCTAACGTTGGTCATGTAGACGCATGAAGGTTTCCGTGTCTGAAACCTAAAGCCAGCTCCGGATCCAGAATGACCCTCTGCCAGGACCTCTGGGAGTGGGTGGGCTCCTCTGTCACTCATCATATTCTGGTCTCAAACCCTCCTGATCTCAAAGCTTCAAGATGACAGCAAAATATCTACTTCACCGTGATGGCGTCTGTGGTTGGTCTCAGCCGCTGCCGTGGAGAAGACTGAAGACTGAATAAATAAAGTCTTTGTAGTGACTTGGAAACAAGTGCAGCCACTGTGTGCTGTTGTTTTCTGATGTTTCATGTTTCATCTGCTTCTTCCTCGCTGTGCTGATCTCCAATATCTGTTCAAATTAACTCCGCCCCCAGCCATGACTTTTTCAAATACCTGCACTTAGTGTCAGTATTGCTACTGGGCAGCATGCCACAGCCCCTCTGTGACCTGTGCAAACTGACGCCACGGCAAAGCCAAAAGTCCCAGACTGAGATACTGGGACATACTACACAACCTTTGCTGCTCTTATAATTACTGCAGGGATTTAATTACCGAACACAAACCTTGGTGTTTAATCTTTTTCTGCATTATGTTCTATTATTCTATTAACAAGCAGACTGATAACAATCTTTTAACTGTAACCAATCAACACTAATCACACAATAACAAGATGGCCACGATCGTTCTTGTAGCCACATTTAAAAAATGCAAAACAATATCAGGGTTCATCAGGAAAAGATGAACATCAGCTGCGTTTTGCAAGGTGAACGCAGTATTTTATCTTCAGTTCAGACCGTGTTTAAACCGGATCAGTTCATAACATTTACACCCAGAAATGCATCCTTTGGATGGAGGTTTCATTCAGATACTTCACTGAATGAAGCTACAAAAATAATAATGCAAAACAAATGGGAGAAAATATTAATTATACGTATGATTTCAGTTCTAGTTTGTGTTCTCGTGGTAAATTATTAGTTTTGCTTTCCTAATAAGAGGCAGTTGGACTTTCAAACATTAACCTGGCAGAAGTTTCTAGACAGGCTTGTTCTGATGGACGGACTTTGTAGTGGGATTAGAAAAAAGTCCGTCAGTTCAATTGTTTCTTTAAAAAAATGTGACTATTTTAAAACACAAGTCTATAAATGAATTTGTCTGCTGTATAGAAAGGGTTGCTTTTAGAGTATTGTCGGAAATTTCACCACACGCACACGCACACGCGCGCACACACACACACACACACACACACACGCACGCGCGCACACACACACGCACGCACACACACACACACACACACACTCCTCCCTCTCTGGAAACCTGTTCTAGAGGGAGTGACTTGATCCAGGCGGCGTCCAATTATATGGAAGCAGCACTTATTCCACTTTATTCCAGGCTACAGTTGAGTGGCTTGGAGCCTTCAGAGACACACAGACTTGTAGAATAAAGGCAGAGCAACAGACAGAGAGACGGTACCCATGTGACACGTGCACGGAAAGCTGAAGACAAAGGTAGAAACCACACCGAGTCAGGTTGCGCGGAGAGGAGGCAGAGGATGCTCCCAAACAAACCCACGAGAGGCTTCTTTTTTTCTCTCATCTGGAAATTTACGGCTTCACATGAATGATTCATGAGAGCCTGTTTTGATTTCTAAAGGAGTAAATAGGCTCTGTTTCACTGGCCAACCTGCCAAAACGCGCCAGCAGAGCTGGGATCAGAGCCTGGAGAAAAATCTGAAGTCAATTAATTTGGGGGGAGTTTGATAAGAATTCTGGACCTCGTCTGTCAAGGATCAACTGTTGCTGCAGCCGGAGCGCGAACAGAGACATTCTCCAAGTGTGTCTGGCTTTTTTACTGGATGTTTGACCGTCACTCGGTTGTGCATGCAGCCACACAGCCAGTGTTGTGCAATTAACATGGAAGAGAGACTGATACTGCTTTTGATGCCTTGGATACACCTTCATCTGTCCTGATGTGATGCCACATTGTTGCGCTGAGGAGAATGATAATATGCCACACAGCTGCTGATAATCCCTGTGTGTGAAACTGTACAAATACATCTTTTTACCCCCGTTTGGACAGTTTGGGCATTTTCACTCACTGTCACGTCAACACTGACACGCGTTTTGTTACTGTGACCTTGCCCGGTTTTGACATCTATTCAGCGGGAGATCATGCTGATGATGATGGAGAACAGCGGCGTGGATGTGCATCAGGTTGACATCGATTCGGAATTTGAGCCTCACGCTCGGCCGCCGTCGTGCACCTGGCCGCTGCCGTGTCCGGAAGACTTCCCCGGGGGAGAGGAGGCGAGCCGAGGTCTGGCCCTGGCGGCAGTCAAAGTGGAGCAGTACAACGTGCCGGCGTGCCGGGGCGAGAGGAAAGGCGGCGCGCCGGCCGAGATCAAGCATCCGGCCGGCGCCCCGGCTCCGGTCGTGGCCGCTCCCGCCTGCATGTCCGGGGCTGCCCTCGACGTGGCCGGCCAGCTACGCAAAGCCAAGTCCTCCCGACGGAACGCGTGGGGAAACCTGTCGTATGCAGATCTCATCACCCGTGCCATCGAGAGCACCCCGGAGAAGAGGCTCACCCTGTCCCAGATATACGACTGGATGGTTCGCTTTGTTCCTTATTTTAAGGATAAAGGCGACAGCAACAGTTCAGCCGGGTGGAAGGTAGGCCACATGAAAGAATGTTCTGACACCACACAGCAAAGGTTTGAGTGCAATACTAGCCTACACTATGTTTAGCCTCAAGCTGTGTCTGCAGCACACCCCCTTTCCTGCATATCTCAAAGCCACATAATTGACCCTGGTTCCAGCAATTTATGTCAGTGGCGTGTCCTCGTGTCACTCCACAGTACAGTGTGTGAGCAGGGGCAATGAGCGTGGCTGGATAAGGGTTCACTGGGTTCATTGCATTCAGGAATTCCACCGTGTGCAAACAGGAGAAGCCACACGGAGCCCAAACTCCCCTCTTCACGGTTCCTCCCGGGTAGGCGAGCCGTGACGCATTTGCGCTCGTAAGCTTGTATTTCCCCGCGGTCACATCGGGGACATAGTGAGCCTCCTGTCCGATTTCTGTCACCTATGCCGTCGGTTGCGTGACGGGGATAAACCCTTTGGAGCCACCCCGCCCCCTACTATCCATTGCGCGCACGCCGAGTTACGCACAGGCTGTGGGAAAGCATGGCACAAGGAGAGAGGCTTAAAGGGTAACAGTGGGTGTCACAGCAAACAGATGTAACTACAGATTATCATTCAAATTAATACGAGGGTAATCTCATAGACTGCTAGCTGTAATCTACTTAAGGTTATCACCTATTCTGTGTTAGGATTACTAGTCTTTTGTTTCCACGCCTCACATGTGGGTTTTTCCTTCGTAGCTACTGTTTGACACCGTTCTCGTTTACAAACCAACAGGAGACTGTCAATAAAGCATCAAAGTGGGCTTCAAGTTACATTAAACACAAAAGTAACGGAACTGCATTTTATCGTAAATAACAAGAACATTTGCATCATTAGAGACCTGATTTGCTCTGTCTCCACTTGTGTTTTATGGTCTCAGTGGGAGTTCCCTCAGTGGGATGCAAGGGTCAGTGCTGCAATTAATGAGCGTTTTAAAAAGTGAAACACACTGTTAACTGTAACAGAACACGGACGAGGCCTCAGGTTCTCCCATCTTTACTCAGGTTCACAGGCGCCGTGAAAACACACAATGTATTTATTAAACATGATGACAGTCTCCACAGAAAGAGTGGGGACTCGCAGTAGACATACAGATATAGCGAGAGCAGAAGTTTATTTTTTAAATCAAAGAGTTCATAATTAAAGCTACAGAGGATGAGACGCACAGACTTTCTTCTGTCATCGTTAAGGCTCTAACTGAAAACTCTCTACGGTGTACACGCTGACTTTATGGTTACAAAATTCTGATGACATCACTATGACATCATCAGAATGATTTCTTTATAAACTTTAAAGCCCTCTCAGAGCTGCATTAATAATATACAACTGAAAAAATTATCCCCATAACAGTCAATTGACAGTCTTGTTTGTAACAGGTGGAGGAGAAATGTGGATGCTTTTTAAAGCCGCGGTTTGTTGCCATGGTGTTTTTGCTTTAGTGGGTCACCCAGAGGATACTGTATCAGGCATGCAGAAGAAGAGGAAACAGGGTCATAGTGGGATTAATCTGTGTGTGACATTTTATCCTATTCTTACAATGTTTTTGTGAGCGTCTTTCTTCTTATTTGACTAACTTTTTCCTTCAAGCTTCAACTCTATACCAGCTGAAAACTGAACATAACCGAGTTGCAGATTAATCCACGTAAAAATGTGAAAGAACAACAACAAAGAAACGTAAACCAATGATAAACAAGACTGGATATGACAGGGTTTAATTCCCTGAGTCTTGTTTTTGTTGCTGACCGGGGGATGCTCAGCGTGATCCCTGGCTGACCTCCACTGAAGCTTTGTTTGGAGGTTTTGATTGGCCGGTGTGGCAAGATAGGTGATTGGTGCAGAGACGGACTGCAAGTCCTGCGTGAAAACAACAACTTGATTCAATCACAATAAGTCTCATCAACAAAAGAGAGTAAGAGAGAGACGTGCACACTGCTTCAATGAAATTTCTAACGCAGTGTGTTTATAGGTATATAATACCTAAAAACGTACGCAGGCACTGACATTTCAGTAGAATATGTGTACACCCTCACACTGAGGGGTTGGGGCTTGTGAGTACATGACTGGCTGGATGAATGGGACGAGTGGGAAGGAAATAAGATCCAATCAAAGTCTTGCTGCTAAAAGAAGTCTTTAAGAGCTGTTGTGTAATCGCGTCTGAGAGCTGCTGCTCAGCCCTGCCACTGGGCTGTATCTCCATATCTAGGCCAGCAGCTTCCCGTGCACCCTTCAGACAAACACTGTTGAGGCCACAGCAGCCAATCAGATGCTTTCACACACTGCTTGTCTCCAATGATACGTATGTGGATTTCTTTGATTGTTGACACACACACACACACACACACACACACACACACACACACACACACACACACACACACACACACACACACACACACACACAGGCAGTGTGTGTGTGGCAGCAGGGTTGAACTGCTGACTATGTATGGATTTCTCTGACTGTGGCTCAGTAATTGTGGTCAAGTGTTTCAGCCATGTTTGTTATTGGCTCTGAGGTGGGAGGCTGTGTTTGGCTGTATGAAGTGAGTTCAGTTCTGTGGGTGGTTTCGGTGCTGCTGGTGGTGACGGGGGAGGGGGGTGCGTTCTCTCTGTCTCACACACACACACACACACACTGTTATGTTCATTTCACAAGTGGCTCTGCGTGGGAATGGATGTGCTGAGCTGTGGCCTGTCTGCAGGCTGTACTGCACACAGATTGGGCAGCAGGCAGGCAGGTAGGCAGCAACGATCTGACTCTACCTGAAGGCTTTACGAAGAAGCATGTTAGAGGTTCATTGTGGGTGTATGCCTGTGGTAATCAGACTGCGATAAAATGACATGAACACAAGACAAGCAGCAACTTAATATGTATTAATTTTTGTTTTCTGTCTCTCATGAGAGACTGGTCATGAGAGACTATAGTGTTTCTTTCCGTTGGTATATTCAGCACCAGAACGACTGTAGAGTTTCATTAGTGAACTCAGCTTAGGGGAGGCATATTTTCCCAGCAATCTACACATGAACGCAGATCAAATACGTGTTTAGAACTGATCTGAACCTGATGAGACACATTTTAAAAATCCTCACAAAGTTTCACCAAAGCCAAGCAGGTTTCACAGAATAACTAGTACTAGGACTAGCTATTTGAAATGGGATGCAGTTATATTTATGCTTTTCATGTTAGAACAAGCTCCAGGTCTTCTGAATTTGGAGTGGCTCTGCTAAACACCTGACGTGATGTAGGGGAAGCATCAGGTTTGTTTACTATACCAGCGTGGTTGAGCACAGGTTGTGTTTCCAGTGTTATGGTCGGGTAAAACAGTACGATGCCGAGGACAGTAACTAATATGTAAATATTACATATATATTACAGCACAATTTGGATTCTGTTTCAGTTTAAGCTCCTCAGTTCGTATCTTTCAGCCTTTGATGAAAATTGGAGATAATGTACTGGAATTTCAGGAGCAGGGCCACGCCTCCAAACACGCTCCTTCCGGGCCTCATCTGTATACGCTCCCCCAGTTCTGCGAGCTGTTCATTCTCGTTTACGTGCCCCTCCCTCTCTCCTTGTTTTCAATTCTTTAACTTCTTCACTTCTATTTAGTACACGGGGATCTGCCAGGCCCGGCAGCCGTCGCCAGTCCCCTTCGAGGCCTTCCCCAAACCGCAGCTCAATTCATGTCCAAGCTTCACCTTTACCTACTAAAACGCTATCAAACTTAAAATGAGGACGTGGGCCCAGCTAGTGAATATGAAGATATAGGTATCTTAGATTTTTGTCACTGGGGACAATTGTAAAGGTGGAGTCGTATCGTTTGGCTCTTTTTATTTACATATGAACAGAATATATTTTTTAGAGAACAAATTCCAACCCATGCCGTCAACACCAAAGCAAAATCTTTTCAGTAAAATGAACACAGTGTTTGATAAAATGAGGCAAACCTGGGTTGCTTTAGACTGTACAGGTGTAACTAATAAAGTAGCTCACGATCGTGTCATCCGTCCATATGCAGCATCCTGTCTGAAAGCACGTAGACACGAGGATCATTAGGCAAGGAGGAATTTTACAGCTTATTCCAGTGACCTTCCAGTAACACAGATTAAACTGAAAAACTTTAACACGGTGACTTATGAGAGAACTCACAACAAAAGTATTGATAATGATGTTTTAACTCCTGCAGAGAAGAAAAGAAAGCAAATTACATCCATTGAATCTTTCCTCTGGGCTGCATTTTCACCTGCTGGAAATCAGTTTTAATCCAAAATGATGTCCGCATTAAAACAGTCAAACTGACTTTAGATTAGCTTATCTTCTGTGTCCCTGATTACAGAGAGCAAAACTGAATCTTTATTGCTAATCTGGATCATAAAGCACTTGCTGTATTACTGCCCGGGCTGAGGAACGTCACCGTGTTCTGCTGAGAATCCACTTGTGGGTGATAGAGAAGGACAACAAGGTGATGAGATGAGAAAGAGAAAGCAGAAAAGAGAGAAGAACAAGTATTACTTGTCTTGCCAATAAAGCCTTTTTTGAACTGGATTCCATATTGAGTGGGAGAGGAAGAGAGAGGTGGAAAGAGAAGAGATAGAGCGAGTGCGTGAGTGGTGCTGATGGCCCCTGCTGCTGAGCACATTGATAGCAGCCTTAATGCCTGTGATGCTCCAGTGCCAGCCCAGACAGAGGGGAATTGGTTGGAGATGGTGAAACAAGCTTAGAGGGTTCCCCGTGCCAGCCGGCCTGGCGCTAGCTCAACAGAAAGCCCTCTGCACCACTACACAGTTATTGTTATTATCACAAAGGCATAGCAGAAGGAGAGGCAGCTCTGGAGTTGGCAGGCCTGGGGCTGGGTTAACTGGGGGCGTGGAACGAGAAGAGGAATTTGGAAGGCGAGGGGGGTTGGTGGTTGAGTCTGAGACTGTGGTAAACTCATCTGATCAGTCTTGTGAATGGAGAGAAAACAGTTGGGAAGAGCTGGTGAGGGCCTGAATGGGAAGGAGGCTGATTTTGGTCCAAAGGGATCAGTTGCCTTGTCAGTTTCTACAAAAGGCATCTGAGTAGATATCGCTTCAATCTGGAGAAGGACTGGGATGTAAACAAGGGATGCACCAGCAGTGGAGGCGGGGTGTTCACTGCCTAAATGAGTCATAGTGGTTGGAATAGCACATAATATTCTTGCTCTCAGCCCTCACACTTCAATCAGCTGGAATAAATTGTTAAGGAACTGTCTTCAGACAGAAATTCCAGAGAGAAAACAGAGTCCAGACACAGAACAGTCAGTGAGGCAGGCGGATCTTGGGAATCGTGCCTGGTGGTGTCGTAAAATGCCGACCCAGTACACATTCCCTGTGTTGTCTACCAGACCTTCAAAATGTTCCAGTTTCTGGCTCAGATGATGAGCAGAGGCCTCGCCAGACAACAGTCCGATAACAGCAGCGTGTAAAGTCGGGGCGTTACTAACAATACCTTAGAAGATTTCCCCAAGAGATTTTACTCACTTTAGCTACTTTCATCAATGCTGCTGCATTTTTGAAATGTGGTTATATATCATCATCTGCTGCTGCAGGCAGCCATTGTTTTCAGTTCACGTGTTGTTACGATTGTTCTGACCTTTTTCACCTTCCTGCTGGTTTCCGTTGGTTTAATGATACGAGACTCAGTCATATACCTTACACATGTGCCTCATGCAAAGCTTCTCTTGCATGATAGCAGTAAGGTTTAGCTTTGTAAAGCCATTTGTTCCACTTGTTATCAAGTCTTGATGACACAGTTAATGCAGGACAGACATTTCAGGTCATCCCATAATTAAAATACATAAAATAACAATAATAATGATGATGGTGACTTGAGTCAATAAAAAAGTTTCATTAACACATCTTCATTTAAATAGATGTAAATGTACCCTGAGTGTTGCTAAGGAAAGTGAGTCCAGTGAAGATCATTCATCTTCACATTTATAATGTCTAGCACTCCAGACAGCCATTAATGTCTATGTATTATCATAAGGACAGCAGCCGTCTGGCTTGATGACCCAATACAAACATGGGTGCTTGGAAAATAAAGCACTGGTTTTTCAATAGCAGAGCAATGGCTGCCTGGGTGGCAGGAAAATCAGAGGAAAATTAAGAACAGGAAAGTGTTTAACTGTTAACTGTTACTCTTTAACTGTTACTCTTTAACTGTTACTCTTTAACTGTTGCTCTTTAAATGTTGCTCTTTAACTGTTGCTCTTTAAATTTACTCTTTAACTGTTACTCTTTAACTGTTGCTCTTTAAATTTACTCTTTAACTGTTACTCTTTAACTGTTACTCTTTAACTGTTACTCTTTAAATGTTGCTCTTTAAATTTACTCTTTAACTGTTACTCTTTAACTGTTGCTCTTTAACTGTTGCTCTTTAACTGTTGCTCTTTAACTGTTGCTCTTTAACTGTTACTCTTTAACTGTTGCTCTTTAAATGTTGCTCTTTAACTGTTGCTCTTTAAATTTACTCTTTAACTGTTACTCTTTAACTGTTACTCTTTAACTGTTGCTCTTTAAATGTTGCTCTTTAACTGTTGCTCTTTAAATTTACTCTTTAACTGTTACTCTTTAAATGTTGCTCTTTAACTGTTGCTCTTTAAATGTTACTCCTCCTGCATGAATCAAATGTTCAGATACAGAAGGAGATCTGGAGCTGGATCAGTTTGTGACATTTTCTTGCAAACATCGAGACAATGTGCCTGATTTACTAACACATGTGTGGGGGAAAAAAATAGTTCCCACGTAGAATCACTGTCAGATTTATCAGATGCTGAATAATTTTGTTCTTTTGCGGTTGATGATAATTTAAGAGAGAAGGCTACACCAACTACACTAAAGCAAAAACACTGAAAATATCACACTGGAGAAACTTAAATAACAGTGTTGGAGGTCCACGGAGGAAACCAGGAGAGGGGCCACTTTCCAAAATATTTGATTGATCATTTTAAATAAAAAAATAAAAAATCACCATGGCTAAAGGAAAAAAAAAAATCTGAATCACAGTATGAAAAATGACAAAGAGACTACAAGAAAAGAAGAAAACAAAGAAACCCTCCTCATCCTCCAGCATCTGTGGGACAGTGGAGACAACACGCAGGACTTTTAATAAAAGATCAAATAATTCAAGATAACACAAGAAATAGTGGAATATATTTAGTATTAAATATAGTATTTGTTTTTATATTTTTACATGTTATATAATCGTTTAGATTTTTAAATTGTTTTAGGTTCTGATTCCAGGCACGTGTCTCACGATGCTTAGACAGCTGTAAACAATCAGCACAAAGCAATAATAAGTATAATTAGTAGTAGTAATATTCATATTAAAGATGTATTTCAATTTTCAGCCAGGGCTTCATTTGGTCATCAGGACTTCAAATTTTTGGAATTTCTAATTTTCATACAAATCAATTAAGGTAAGAAAATGTTGGCAAACCGCTGATGTGTGATCCATACACAGATCTGTGTATATGCACTGCGACCAATGTTCCTCCGTTTATTACAAAATGACATTTTTCTTTTTTGAAATGTGACATGAAGAGCTCTGTATTAAGACGCTAAAACACCCACAGCTGTATGAAAACGGCAGGAAATTTCCAGCCAGTCTGTGAATTATCCCATAATGACGTTAAAAACTAAAACCAGTTTTAGGTTTACCATCATAGCGAAACATAATACAGGGTGCTAGTGTGCAGTCAGTCCATCAGTTCACAGCAGCATCAAACTGATTACGATCCCACTGGAATCACCGAGAAAACGTTCTAATGTAATCATGCATCTGAAATTGAACTAAATTTTAATGTGATTAATGAGAGAGTTGCCTCATAAAGTATTCACCCCAACTTTCTGCATATTGTACTCATTATACTATGCATCAATTTTAATAAATCATTATGCACTCAGTTTATAAGAGCTTTTGATGCCTCATAATGCCTTATGAGGACCACTCCAAGTAATGTGTTGCCCTTATTTTCTTTGCAAATGGGATTAGTTTGGAGTTCCTGCACATGCCGAAATGGATTTAATAGAGGTTTGTATGGATCTGAAGATTCTGTGTGTGTACATGTGTGCATCTGCTGTTGTTGTGGTGTGGCTGGGGCTGATGGGAGTCCAGGTCCAGGGGGTACAGCTCTAGTTAATAATTCAGATGAGGCTCATTATCAAGGCAGCACAGATCTCTCTCTGATTCCACCTTAATTGCAGGCAGGATGTGCCTCTCAGACACTCTCAAAGTCACTCCCCCTCCTGTCTGCAGTACCACACACAGATGCACGCACGCCGACAGACCTCCACTGGTTCTCTTCCAGACCTCCCAGTTGCAGCAGGTCTCCTCAGTGGGATCAGACCTGGATTTCTGCATAATCACATGAACGTACATTTGGAGATGAGCAGATAAGTTGTGCTCTCGCCTTTGTTCTGTCACAGAGCATCGACTCAGAGACCGGTCGTGCGCTCCTGTTATGAGTCAGTTACATTTTTAATCAGATCTTCGTGAAGGCTTTCTCCTGTTCGAGGGCTCGGCAAACTGAGATTGATGGGAGGTAATCAGTCGGGGGACAGCGGGCTTGTGATTAATGCTTCTGGAGAGTGGAGCTCTCAGCACCACACTGGAGAACTTGGATCACAGCGTCTCCACCACAAATTTCCAGAAGCGCTGAAGAATTTCTGTTCTACCTGCATGTCAGCCCAGTCCCACAGAGCACATTTGGACTGGTTCTTATATACTGTACCTCAGAGTGCCTCGTTCACCCATACAAGCGCTTTCTATCTACATTCACACATCAATGGATGCAACCGAGAGCAACTTGGGGTCAATATCTTGCCCAATGATATTTGGCATGTAGACCAGAGCAGCTGGGGATCCAACCAGCAACCTTCCCATTAGTAGATGGCCTGCTACAGCCACAGTGAGAAGTTGGGTATTGGGTTAGGGCAGGGGTGTGTCCTGCAGCACACCAGCCCTCAAGGCCTGGAGTTGGACACCCCTGGGTTAGGGTAAGAGAATATGTATGTGTAGATCCCAGGTGGATGACAATTTCCCAACATATGTATTTGTGACTGTTTCTCATTTAACTATTGTCATAGATTTCTCCTTTCCCTAACTGCACAAAGAAAGGAGGGAAAAACCTTTTCCCACATGTAAACTGAGTATCTTGTATGGACCGGGCAGCAGAAGGCCCTTGTCTTGGCTTCTGTAACTGAACCTGGAGCATGACGGCACTGCGCCCGTTTGCTGGCGTGGAAGGAGCAAGCCAGGAGGACTTATGGGAAATCAGAAAACTACCAATTCAAAAATGGCTGAAAATTCAACAAGTTATAATAATTACATTTAGGACAGAGCTCCCAGGTCTGAAACATAGCTGCACTGAAACACAACATTTTATGTAGATGTTCTGAAAACAAGCTAAAAAACCAAAATCCGCACTCATTACCTGTTTATCGTTGGACACAGAAACTAAAGACTGGCCTTTAAATTCAAAAATGTAGCGCAACATATGCCCTTCTTAATAGGTGTACTGACAGAAATTGGCTAAAACGCAGGCTGAATTAGAGAACGTATGCTGTGTGAAAATACTGAAATTATTGCAGTGACTTTTATAAAAGCTTGCAATAGTTAGCAGAATTATGAGTTTAAACATGCCTACTATCTTCCTAAAGAACTGCACTCACTATTAGTTCGGAAGGTTTCTGGTTCGAGCCCCGGCTCGGACAGTCTCGGTCGTTGTGTCCTTGGGCAAGACACTTCATCCGTTGCCTACTGGTGGTGGTCAGAGGGCCCGGTGGCGCCAGTGTCCGGCAGCCTCGCCTCTGTCAGTGCGCCCCAGGGTGGCTGTGGCTATAATGTAGCTGCCATCATGTGTGTGTGAATGTGTGGATGACTGGTTGTGTAAAGCGCTGTTATTAATGCAACTCAAATCCAGAACATTTGCTCAGTGCGGCGTCTTTTTGTCGTTGTTGACTAAACCAGAAGAAGTCGTTTCCCACACGTGTTTCATGTTTTTAAAGTAGGGACAAACTGGCAGTGCAGCTTTTCAGGCTGGAGAAACTGGTGAACTGATCAAACCAAGTCCCCCATCAAACCCATCAGAGGTGAACAACCATTGGCTGTGAGTCATTTCTGGACTTGGTTGGAAAAGAATTCCAAAATGAAAGTCGTGCCGTCATCGGAGTAGTTCCCTACTACTACATACTTCTTGAATGTTGCATGAATGCCATTTTAGACTTTTGAACAAGACGTGATAGAGCTGAAAATAGTAACAATTTTGAAATCATTAAGGATCATCAGAGCCATTTGTAACCATCCTCAGGTGTTGAAGGCTGTTTAGTTCAAAGATATATATTTAACTCTGACCTAAAGTAGGTGAGAGACCAGTAGGGCAATTCATCCAGCCATGTTTCTATCATGATTAAATAAAAGACTATAAGATAAATACTATTGTTTAAAAAAAAAAAATCTAAACTGCTTTGTTCAGAAAACCTAAAAAAGTCTCTCCAAAATGCCACGGCCGATGGTGTAACGTGGTCTCTGCACTGTAGGAACTCGGTTTAGGAAGAAGAAACACATTTGTACTGACGGATGATGAAAAGTCTGACATTTGTGAGGCAGATTCACGCCTGCCATAGTTACAGAACAGCAGAGTAAAAAGCTCCACTCTGTCATTTTACTGTACTATCACTCACCCGTGATAATTATTGTTCTCAGTGTAGTTTAGTCACAGCGAGGTGATGTTCACCATCAATCAACTCACTTTCATTTGCAGGCAATTGAATCCATTTTCATTAAAGATGTCTGTTATTGCACTTTGATCATAGCTGATAAAAGCCTGTTGAAAATTAAAGCCATTAGTGTCTTAAGAGCAGGATCATTTGCTGTGTTTTAACCAGAATTAATTGGCCATTGTCTTTGCAAAATGTCTGTTAGAACAGTTTCTGCTCTGGGGAAGGTGTCTGTGAACAATGTCAGGCGGAGCCGAGGTGGAGAAAGAGCTAAATACCTGCTGTCAGCTCAAAGATGGGTCGAAACGAGGACGGTTTCACTGCTGAATATTCATCAGTCCAATGACATATTTGGTCAAATTGCAATAAAAGCCTTTCAATACTTGAGGCGACTGCTGTTGTTATTTAGTGCCATATAAATAAAACTGAAGTGAACTGAAAAAATCTGGGATGAGCGAGAAAAATCTTGTCATTTTGTGAAATATTCTTCAAATATCATTAAACTGCTTAAAATGAAGGCTAAGCAGATTTACATTATGCTATGTGCAAAGTGTGTGTGACGGCATGCTGGAGGTGGTCCAGGAGGCAGGCAGAGGTTAGCAGCGTAAGACAGCCTCTCGGTGGATTTCTGTGTCAGTTTGATGAAAATAGGTCAGGTTTCCGAGCTCTGCATTTAGCATTCCGGTCATGTGATGGCTGACGCTGCACGTGATGACAGCTAGCCTCAGATGAACCCCGCACCCTTTCTGGCTCTCTGTTTTCCCCTCCTGCTTCCTGTCTAATCCAGACACTCTCCCGTCTTTCTCTGTCTCTGCTGTGCCTGTTGTCGCTTCAAGCTCATGTAAAGAAATTCAGATCTGCTGGCCAAAGATTAAAAGCCTGCTCTTTCAAAGAAGCTGCACTCCACAGCAGACTCTGATACAATTTACCTGTTTAGGACGTAGTTTTGAGTATTTTTCTCTGCTTTCAACAGAAAAAACTGCTCTGTAAAGTTTCATGAACTGAGCCATGGCTGCAATAACAAGGTCTGCAGAATGTTTTGTCATCTTTATGTATGATCATCTCTCACTACTGCCATCTCATAAGTGAAGCAAATGTAAAGCTAACAGCAAAATGAAAAGACACCTATAAGTTAGATCTGATAGATTTACACTTTGAAAAAGTTACTTAAAGGCCATTAAATTAATTTCTTGTTACCAGAGAAGAGCTATACTCTAGCCTTTAGCTCAAAGCTAATACCAGCTTCTGAACATGCTTCTGTGTGTTGCTAACACTAGTTTTTCTCAGCAAGCATCACAACCATCTTTAAAGCTGAGAAAAACCACGTATGCAAACTGGCTTTTTTATTTATTCTAGCTATCCGGTCTTTAAGTGATGACATATGAATCCTGCTTCTGGGTCCAAACTGCTCTGTGCTTATTAAGGCTGTTCTGTTTTTAACATGCTTTGTATCATGCTCTATTTATTCTGAACAAGCCCCTAAAAACAGTCAGTGGTCACTGTCGACCTCTCTCGGTTTTTATTACCACTGTTCATTTTAAAGCTCGGTTTTTAAACCCTTCCGATGTAACTGCAGCCAATGCAGCAGTATATGAATGACTAACCTCGTATTGTGGATGGATTATCTCAGTTGTTCTCCTGACTGAAGTTTGGTCCTTTTACAGCATCCTACCATGCGATTACATTTGTTCCTGACCACCGAGAACACTCACGTTAACTTTTATCGAGTGGCAAAAAAGTTAGCTTGTTTATATTATGCTAACATAGCTGTGTCGCTAGCTACCACGTAGCACATCATTATATACCAGCTAGCCCAACTTCAGTAACCCTACAAACGTCACTGCTGTTTAGTTTTCTGTCTTCATTTATGTTGGAAGTGATAGCAGAGCTGTACGTTTGAATTGTTTCAGAAATCTCTCAGTCAGAACATGCTATATAATGTTTAGGTGCAAGCTAGCGAGCTAACTTCCTGCTAACTTCTAACTGCTCTACTTTCGAGTAGAAGGGGGTCACCACAAGATGTAACGCTAAAGTTTGAGTTATGGGTCCAGCCAGCAAACAATAAAAGGACAAAATGCAAAACTGGTGATATGTAGGATAGCAGGGGATTAAACAAGGTTTTCCTTTGCACTTAACAGCAGAGGATAAATAATTACAGGTTAGATAAGATGATGAGAAATACAAACATTTAGACTTGCGCTGTCAGAGTTAGCAACAGGGTGTCACCAGGATGCTAGGTGTGGGTTAACACATCCCCGAGGCGATAGTGTGTTTGTTAGCACCCTTCTTTTTTTTCCCTTTTTGATTAAGGATGTATCATAACTGATTCTCATTTTACATTGATGAGATCACACCAGCAGCTTTCATTTCCCATCTCTTTAGGATGCTGTTAATGGATAGCTAATGAGTCTGCTGAAATATGTCTGCACTAAACATCATACGTGTTTTTTCCAGGTGTCTTTAAAGCAGTCACTTTGTGGCAGGTTGTTTTATAGCATCACAGACGACTTTGTGCCGTGTTGTTAATTGGCTGTGGTGTTGAATAAGGTTACATTAAAATGAGAGCATGATGATAATACATTTACTATACTGCTAAAAAAGCATTACTTGCTTATTACATAGAATTAAATCTGTTTCAGGGAAGTTAAGGCTTCACACAACACAATGGGTTGGATTATTGAGATTATTGGGTCAAATTTTACAAAATGCTCACAATAGCTTGTAAGAAAACGTATCGTTATGGATTGATTAGCATAGTCTTAAATGCTGTCAATTTGCAGCTTCGCCCCGGAGATATTGACAGATGTGATGTCAGTTTAAGCTTTGAGTACTGGAGCTGATAGGCGGGCAGTTAGGGGATGGTGGTGTACTGATGCGGTTGCGTGACTGAGCAGTGCTCAGGTCTGTTTGTGTAATTCTTGCACGATGGATATTGAAGACGTAACACTGAGGCCTTCCCTCCCTGCGCTCTCTCGTCTCCATTTTCCTTTTCCTTCACTTTCCCCTCTCTGTCTCTGCTAATGATCTGCTCCGCCTGTCGCTGCCTAGCTGACTGATGCCTACTGACAGCCCCACTCATGTGGAAATCTGCTCGTCTTGCTCCCCTTCTCTCTCACACACACACACACACACACACACACACACACACACACACACACACACACACACACACACACACACAAAACGAGAAATGAACTCCTGCACATCACAATGCTACATATGCACATATGCACGCCAACATGAAGAAGTGCTCACGGTGAGATCGATGGATCTACATTAACTAATCAAGCCCATTTGTTCAGTTACATGCCAGCAGATATACATGTAGAGCAGATGACAACACACAGACCATAGAGCATGTGTATGTTATCCACACACATACAGAATGCTCATTGTGCAGCTGACTTGCCATCCACGCATTTTCAAATGATCTTATCCTCTTATTGGACATCACAGTGGATCATCTGCCTACACCCTATCCCAGCATCGTGTCCCGTCACACCAACCCTCTGCATGTATTCCTTCACCACATCCTCTGAGGTCTTCCTCTGTTCCTCCTGCCTGCCAGTCTCATATTCAACATGCTTTGTCCATTGTGTCCTTTGTCCCTCCTCTGGAAATGTCCAGATCATCTCGATCTTGCAGACAGAGGTTAGCAGCGTAAAACAGGTTCAGCTCAGGTTCAGCTTTCCAAAAAGCCCAACCTGAGCTTTTCTTTTGATTTCATCACAGTAGATGTCTTTCTGAAAGTGCTGTGGTTGACCTTAAAGGATATGATTCACCCATTGTTGTCTTCTTCACTGCCTTGTGCCAACACAGAGCAGAGCAGCTACCTGAACTCTACTCCCACAGAGGTCCTATGTGTTATTGTAGGGTCTACCTTACAGTATAAAGCAGTTTGAGGTGGCTGTTGTTGTGATTTGGCTCTGTATGAATAACAGATCTCATTATCATCTTGTAAACTCTTCTTCTATCACACATTACCCCAATATTCCCCAACCACTCTCCATCACCTCTCTTTGCACTTTCCATTGTTTTGCATGGTGACCCTACAGATTTTAACTCATGTACCTTCACTCTCTCTTCTCAGTCCAGTTAAATTCAGTTTTAATAATAATAATAATAATAATAATATTTTATAATAGTATTATTAAATAATATTATTTATTAATAATATTATTTAATAATACTTTATTATTATTGGGGGCTAAATAAATAGTTTTATTTCCCCAAATCATTTTCCTCAAGGTGCTGCAGTAATTCAATAATACTTTTCGTGTCACGTTCACCTTTCCACCCGACCTCACTGACGATCTTCCCTTCTTGGATGCTTCATGGAGATACGTCATCTGTCTACCTTTCCATCACCGTAGCCAACCAGGAGCAGCTCAGAGCTGATCCTTGATGTAATGGCACCCCCGCCTTCAACTGATCTGTCACTCCTACCGTGCACCTCACCGCTGTCAGTTCAATTCAATGAAACTTTTATATTAAATATTTTTGATTTTAATTTCTTTTTATTAATTACATTGTATTTTAAAGCTCCAAATCACAACAACAGTCACTTCAAGGGACTTTATATTGTATGGCAAAGTCCCCACAATAATACAGAGAAACCCCAACAATGAGCTGAGGCCCTGTGAACAAGCATTTGTCAACTGTGGGGAGAAAGAACTCCCTTTGAACAGGAAGGAACCGCCAGCAGAGTCAGGCTCAGCGAGGGGCGGCCATCTGCCACGACCAGTTAACTCTTGACTATCACACTTTTTCTTTTAACTTCTTCCTTTGAGTACTTCCTTGTATTTCATTATTCCACGCCCAGGTCTCCCTGTCTGCTTTCTTTCCCTCTGGACGATACACCAAAAACTTCTTGGCAGTTTCTGCAGGTGTCCTTTCCCAGTCATCTAGTAACTCTTCCCTGCCACCTACAGCCTGTTTCCCCCTTTTCCTCCTCCTGACGTCTAAAAGTCAGACGACTATCTGACAGCTAGATGTACCACGCCTAGCTGCATTCCCTGTCCCCACCTTTCAGTCTCCTCTTCCAGATCAGACCTTCTGCCAAAGATGTAGTGAAACTATGTGCAACTTCCTCCACTCTTATATGTTATATGTTATAAGCCTTCCTTCCTTCTCTCTTATCGCCTCGTCACTCTCCTCTTCCATTGTCTTTGGCCAGCAGTAGCACAGTTTCCACTGGTAAAGGCGGCTGTTGTTAACCCTGACTGATTCTTTATCCTCCGCATGTTTGGCTTGGCCAGAATGTTATGTCAGACAGCCTCTGTGATGCAGTCCTTCCCATTTACCCAGTCTTGGACTGGCACTGGTAGTACAGTGGGTTCTCGCCTCCCTTTGGCTGTTTTCATGTAGTTTTGATGTTTTTTATTTTGTATTTTGATGTGACTTGAATTCTACTGAAGCCATCTGCACGACCGACTGACTGAATTATACTGAATAGAAAGCAGCACATTTCAGTGGAATTCCCACACTTTTATCTCACCTGGGGACAAAAGATTATAAAATAATATAAATAATGTGATATAAGTAGAGATGGGAATACTTCTGTTACGTTAGAAACATGGTGAAGGTTTGACATGATTAGCCTTTCAGCAGCTGCGTTAGTCGTGGTTCAAGAGTTCATGTTTAGCACGAGAGGAGCTGAAATAGTTCATGGATCAGAAAATGACTCTAGCTTCTCAGATATGGAGGAGCAACCCCAGAGCCACATACGAGCTGCTCACCCCAGTCCTGCTCTCAGCGGCAGCTTCTTGTTGACCAAAACTACAGCAAGTCCTGTACAAGCTCAGTCAGTAGGCCCAACACAAAGAGACAGACAACAACACACAGTCACAGCCTGTGCACTGATTCAGCACAAACATGCAAACCTGATACAGAAAGGCTCCGGCTGAACAGCAGCTTTAAAACCTTCTGTTCAGACAGCGATATGAAGAAGCTGGTTAATACTCACAGTAAATGTGTAACTTTTCATTTTGTCAATTTTAATAATCGATTATAATTAATTTATCAATTAAATAAAAATCAGCTTTTTCCGACTTAATACTTAAAAAACAGGAGAGGTGAAGACGTCACAGTGAGTGCTGATGGTGAAGTTTTCAGGATGTCGTATTATGGGAGCATTTATTTCAGTCATGCACTGTCATGTGTGGATAATCAAACGTAACACACTATGTTTAAATGTTTAATGTGTGAATCATCGTTCTGGTTATCCTAGCACATAAACACTACTGCTAATAATAAAATGTAGAACGGTTCTGTCAGGCTGACAAAAAGCAGCTGAAATGGATTTATTGGATTTATTTGACACACGTGAACACATGTTCATGTACAAAAACATGTAACACACAGCTCCTCGTTGTGTTTGAAGCCTGATCTGTTTATAGTCTGTTGTAGTTATAGTTGTTTACATTGACCAACAGTTGAACCAGTCTTTATGCTACCTAATGTTGAATATGGAGAGCTCAGCTGTTATCAGTCTGACAGACAAAGGGATTCAAATCTAAGGTGAATGACACTGAATTTACTGATAATGTAAAGTAATCTTAGCACTAATTTAACCTTCAGATTTTTTTAAATGTCTGCTTTTACTCAAGAATCCTCTTCAAACTGTCCCACGTGAGTCTTACATTCTCAAACCAGCCTCAGGTTTGAAACCTTCGTTATGACTTAAAAGCCTGTTGCCTGGTGGATCCCAGCATTACATATATTATTATTCACATATTAACTAACCTGCGACGAGGCAAAAACACTTCAGTGGTGCTCACAAATAAATTGTTGCCACTTCACAGATTTTGCAACACCTCCAAAGTGAAGCTTGGTGAAGTAGCCTAGTTTCTCAGTAAGATAATAACTGAATATCTTTGTGTTCTTTCATCAGTGTGTGCTCCAGCACTGACTCCGTATTCTCCTGCTGCTCTTACTCCTAATTTCTAATTGGCTCTTACTAATAATAAACAGTCATGCATATGGAAATCTGTTCAGAATAGCTCATTTGAATCAATTCAGTATAATTCACTCCCACAGACTCCCACTGTGGCATCGATCAGCTCTGCAGCCAGTCCAGTGTATACATCACTGACTGGTTCATATTTGATTTTTAATAATCTAAGCATGCTTGGCTCTCTACAGCAGCGCCCTGCCGAGCGAGTTTCAGTAAGGTGAGGAATGAGGTCAGTGAGCAAACCTGCGATGCCGTGTAACACCCGTGGGCTCCCCCTGGACCCGGCATGCACACGGCCCACAGTCCCCCAGCTGATGGCTCAGCCTTGCCATCGTGCTCAGCCAGGGCGGGGGGTGGGGTTACACAAGGCTCCGCTAGGCCTGCCAGCTCTGGCACAGATTAGAGAGGGAGACTCGGCCGGGTATTTCACCGCTTTACTGAATATCTGTGCGAGAAAGGAACATGAGGCAGTTTCTCAGGTAGAGCAGAGACTTCAGTGACCTTTCACCATGTTGTGTTTTAGCAGAATCAGCCTCCTTCTTTTATAACACATTTTAAAGTGTATAATTCTGTAGCTAATGGCATTTAATAATACTAAAAACATATAAATCAGCAATAAGCCCTGAATACAGTTTTTAGTCTGGGAAAGATTTCTTTTCACTTTTAATAAGCCGAAATATGAATCCACCAAAGTGACAGCGACGGACTTTACTTCAGTGAAAGATAAATCAAGTAGAATCCACGTCGACACCACCCACAGTTTTACAAGGTGCTCCCCCCAAATATTGTAGGGGTGTAGAGCGGGGTCAGGTTGGAGCACATCCACCAAAGCTTCAAGCGCAGCAGAAGGATTTATTGTTATAATCATGATGTGCATTCTTGACGTATAGAAAATACAATACAAAAGATTTAAAATGTCATGTCACCTTTGACCTCTGACCTCTCCCTTCAGGTCAAACAGGTGGGGCTGTGTTGAGCATAGCTGATTAATTTTATATGACTTTTGTTTTGTACATCACAGGAACAGGTTACGTAACTTTAAATAAATGTACCAGTTTGAACACGTGTACGGGGTCACAGTATTATTCTGTTGGAAAACAGCATAAACTTAGTAAACACTTAATTTCACTTAACATCAAAACGAATGTTACTCCTGCACTATAACATGTAAATAAACACTCAGAATTATGCTGTTAAAACCTGTTTAACCAAAGCCTGCACGCTGGTTTTACTGCTCTACAAAAGAGTTTTAAAGTAAGAAAAATTTACCCAACATGAATATGTACAAAACACAGAACTGTTACAGTAACTAATGCCCAGAGAAGGCTTTTTAGTTTCTACTGATTTATAACAGATTAATAATCTAAGGAGCTTGGAAAGACCGACTGAGAACCTTCACAGACATAACAGATGAATAACTTTTGGCTAAAATCATTTCTTTGTGTTACACCCAAAATGTTGCATTTTTATTAAACAGATCACACACAAACACACAAACACTACGGTTGGAAAAAAATCCAGTTCAACTCTTGAACCTATTTTCTTTTGTCCTTCAGACGCACATCCAACTCCAGCCATGAATAAAAGGAAGCCTGGCTACAAACACCCCAGTCTGGTTTTGTTTGAATTAGCAGGATGGTTTGAAACTTTGTTAGCTGTGGTGGGAGCGCTGAGAACAGCGAAGCCAAATATCAGAGAAAACACTTGGATGTGCAGCAGGAAAAACTTCAAGCCTCTAATGAAGTTTCTCGTCTGCACTTTGAAAGACTGAAAGCTCCGCTTTACTCCACCCCTCAGTTACCAACTTGACCCCCCTCCTCCCTTCACTCACACACACACACATGTGCACATACTCAAAGACACACAAAAAACACACATTGCAGCATCCCCATTAGCAATTCATGAGCGGCGTCTCATTAGACTTTAAGTTTTACCATAGGCCTCTGAAGTATATGGCTGGAGCAGTTATTAATATTTCATAGTCTCCCATGGAGGAACTAAAAACAAAGTCGACCCGCTTCCGCTACAAAGTGACTCGCGCGCCTCGTTTCTTCCTTTCTTTCCACTTCTCTTTCACCCCCTCTTTCCCCTGTTTGTTAGACCGTCTCTCTCTTCCCCTCTGCTTGCCGTTCGCTCCTCCGCCGTCGCTTTCTACCTTGCTCGCTTCCGATCCTTCTCTGCCACACAGACCTTAACTCAAACTGACTTAATTGGGCTGTCTTTGTTCTGGGAAATGTGGGCATACCTTCCCCTTCTCCCCAGCAGAGAGAGAAAAGAGAAGTCGAAAGTGAAGAGGAGGTGGAGAACGACAGACGAAGGGAGGGGAAACGATGTAGGATAAACCTGGGTCGCTCTACAAATAACCCATGTGCCCTGCTCGGGGTGAGGGGGACTCGGGGGTCGGGAGGTGGGGTGGGTAGGGGTGTGACAGAGGTGTGTGTGTGTGTGTGTGTGTGTGTGTGTGTGTGTGTGTGTGTGTGTAGACAAAGATGGGGAGGGGAGTCTCAACGGTTCACGGGTTGTCTGTCAGACTGGCAGACAGGAGTTCTGCCCCCGAAACTAACCCATGCATGAATAAGTCAATAAAACTGTGTGTGTGTGTGTGTGTGTGTGTGTGTGTGTGTGTGTGTGTGTGTGTGTGTGTGTGGGTATTGGTGAGAGTCAGTAAAGACAGGGAAGAGAAGAGAATCAGATGAGGGTGATGAGGCTTCTGGTTTCCCAGCATCTGTGACAAAGAGACAGACGCCGCACTGCCAATGAGAAACAGGCTGAGAGAGGCTCGCACACTCAGAGAGGAGCACGTCGCTGGGACAGTTGCAGCTTGTCTGTATGTTGTGTGGAAGTTTGTGTGAATATGTTGCACATGTGTAAGGATTCTGCAGCGCTCTCAAACTGAGATCAGAAATCAACCACTTACATGTTTTAATGCTTCTTTTTCCAAGACAAAATAAATCAAATGAGTTGATTTTGCTCATAAAAATCAGTCAAAAGTACATTTATTTGTATTTATTTGCATTTGTATTTCCAAATGCGATTGTTGAACAAACCTCTTGCTAAGGTTTGCTCACAGTTAGTGTTCAGTCTCTGCAGGTACAGCTATTTCTTTAGAAGCTGACTTTGTCCCCTTACTTTTTGTCAGATTACACATATATAGCTATAATTTGTTACATTTAAAAATGTAAACATGTCTCTTGGGCATTTTTGTTGTTGCAGGTAGTTTCATGCAGTCCATCCTGGTAGGTTTGGTGTAATCTTGATCACAAACAAACACAGAAACGTCTCTTCCCTGATCTAAACCAAACGAACATGCAGGACTGGTAGCAGCACTCCAGCGTGCAGAGCGTGTAAGGCTTTGGGTGTTAATACATGGTGGCTCCTGCAGTTCTCGTTCCCCTGGCACGCATGTATTCCTCAAAGTGACAAAGCAGTCCTGCGCAATGAAAAGAATGATTTAATAAGAAAAAGAACAGAGATGTGCTGGCGGGAGAGGGAGGAGGGGGAAACAGAGGATGGAAACAATTCACTGTCCTTGAAAACCAATAAGGCTAATTTGAATTTGAGACTGAGGACTTCTTCTCTCGTCTTTGACCTCGTACAACCTCCTCGTCGCCCTTTTCCTGCACTCCCCAATCAGTTTAATCTCTCTCTGCTCATCCCTCACACATGCTCTCCCTCTCCCTTTCTCCATCCGTCGTTCGTTACAGCACACTCTCACTAAAGCAGATTTTTCCATGATGGATGGGCTCTGTGGAAAAGCTCTGTCAGATCTTCACGCCGGGAGGCGGGCAGTTCACCTGGGGACACGTGTGACATTAAGAGGTGGAAGCTGAAGGAGGGGCTGCAAAGTGTCAGTTTGTCGTCGTTCTCAATGCTTAGAGCGAGGTGTGTTTTAGCCACGCAGCGACCTGTTAGCCATGGGAACACTGCTGCATCCACATGCCCCCCCAGGCTCTCAACGGTCTCTTTGGTTCTCCAACATGTGTGCAGCCTCACAGGCATCTTTGCAAGCTCTCTCACATCGTCAACATAACCCCCTCCAGCCTTTCTCTTCACTCCATTCTGCCCTCACTTTTTCTTCCCCGTCTCTCTTTCTCTCTCTGTCTACGATGGTCAAGTCTCCTGGGTAGAAGACAGTTGGCAGGATGCGAGCTTGCTACCATGGAAACAGGAACCCTCCCTCTCCCTCAGGTCTCCTTAGCAACTAGTAGCTTGGCATTGTAGTAATGAGCCGTCCCAGCATGCCATGCTTGCGGAGCGCGAGATGCGTGTGCGTTTGTGTGTGTGCGTGTTGGTGTGGCTTTGTGTTTGCAAGGGTGAGATTCACGCAGTCAGAGTGCTGTGATGTCAACTGATAAAGCAGAATGACAACTTTTGTAAAGTCTGACGATACGTTCATCGTCTTTCCCCGCGTCTCTTCAGTTTCCTGCCACGAAGGAGAAATGGATAACCTGGTTATTCTTTCAGTCAACATGTCCCACATATTTTAGTGTGATTTTTCCCCCTTTAAGATTGAAATATTTCCACAGAGTGTGTCTGACAGGAGACGTGCTCACTGGAGAGTGTGACAGTGTGAACTGGGAAATGGTTATCTGGGAAAAAATGATCAAGTCTTATCTGGTGGGTTTGAATCTGAATTTAAAGGACTAATTGAATCAAATTCTACTGTCAGGTACTTATTATATATAGTTATGTTATTATTATTTATTATTATTAGATAGAATTATGGAGTTATTATAATTCATGCAAATTTACTCAGTAATCAGCATGTGCACGTCTACATGAGCATATTGGCTGTTTGCTGATGTGAAACTAAATCTAATAATACTGAACACATGCGCGACTAAAATCTTTTCATTGTTTCATTCTTCTGTTCTCACTAACTGTTCGCTTAGCTTTAAGCTACTGGAAGGTTTAAAAAACAACAAACAAACTGCATCTTTAGGTCAGCAGACAGGCATCATAGAAGCAACTAACCGCTAACTTATGGCGAAGGGGCGGGATTAAATATATGTAGCTGAATCAGAACGGGTGAAGCCAGATTGAAATGTTCTTTGCTAATTGAACCTTGTGTGTTGTTTACGTGATTGAAATAAATGAACAACCAAACAACAAGCACGTTGTGCGTCACAGGACGCTGTATAAATGTAACTATGGGCCATAATGAGTGCATGAGTTTCCCTGTGGCTGGGCTGGAGGAGAGCGTCAGAAGAACTCCACTGCTGTGTCCTGTCATTGATCCATCCTGTATCAAAGCATGCACATCGGCCTGTTTACTGGTGATGCCGTGCAGCACTGCTGGGACTGAGATGAGTGTGTGATTTCAGGTGATTTGGTCCCGTAGATGAAAACTTTTAGAGCAGGTTTGGTGTCATCGCTCTTACAAAGCTGTTATTTACTGTCTAATGCTCATTTATTTGTTGATCAGGTACACGTAACAGTTTTTCTTTGCTATTTTCTCTCTCTCCTTGCCTGCTGATGTGGACAGGCCTCTGATCCACAGAAAGCCCAGACTGCACATAAAGGATGGTTATAGATATAACGCCCGGGGCTTACGGGGTGAAGTTCATCTTAATGCCTCTGTGAGGGTTTAGTGCACCTACAGGACAGTCAGCAGAGTTTCTTGCACCATCTCGTACCAGAGTACTACATTTATTTGTTAGACTTGTTGTTTTATATAAAGAGAGATCTTTATACGGCACAACTGCTTCTGGATGCACTAACACTGTTAGCAGGACTCGTACGTCATTGTCAGGTGTAATATAATAAAGCTAACATCAGCGCACATCTGACTGAATAGGAAGAAGTGCCACAAAATGGCAACTGGCCGTTATTGTGGTGATGTTGGTGAAGCAGTTAATGTTGTGTGATGCTTTATTCAAGCAGCAGTTTGGGAGCAAAGCTTGTTGGGCTCTGAATATTCAACGACACCTTCGTTTGTTCAAAGAAATAATGAATATTCGGTATAAAGCATGCAATACTCATGGTCACGATTAAGTGGCTTCTCAGCGGCACTTTGGATTGAATCAGACTAACCTGTGAGTGAACTATACGTCTCCAAAGCTCATCACCGCTTCCATACGAGTTTGTTATTCAAGGCTACAATATTGTGTTTTTCACACTCTGGATGAAAGGCGGTGAAAGCGTGTGGCGGGGTCCTCCATCTTTGTTTCTTCAAGTCGATCTTTTTTTCCCGTTAGCCTGAATCGGCTCTTCACTGTGGATCAGCACACGTGCTCAGTGCTGGGCGGAGGTGCTCTCCTGAGACCTGACTGCAGGTGTGATCAGTCCTGTTTATCAGCTCCTCCTTTGGCTCTCGTAGGTGTCACGATGTTACACCTGGTGCGTGAAACTCTCAGGGGGGAGGAGTCAGCTGTGGAGGTGATGTGGTTTTGTTACTATCATGTGGGGCATTTTCATTGTTTGTATCATTTTTTCCTCATTTTTGTCACAAGCAAAACTCCATGAAATCTGTAATGATAATGTAACTGTAGGATAATGAAACCAGAAAAGGATTCAATCATAAGTGTTTGAAGCTTTGCAAGTGATTCCCCCAAAATACAAACATTTAAAAATGTATACGCTGCAGAGGTGAGATACACTGTAAATAGATTGTAATATAAAAGTATTTTACAGTTTTGTTCTGTTCTTCTAGAACATCATTAAATTCACATCAATAGACTGATTTCACATTTCAAACGTAAATTTACGTAAAATCACTGTAAATGTAATAATTCTTGTTCTTTACATGTATCTGTCTGCACATATGCATATTTACATTGTTAAAATAATTCAGAAATGTGTCATGATTTCACAAATATCTGTCCGTTATTTGAAAGATTGAACTGTTAAATTCAAATGTAATGCTATGGAAAAATATATAAAATGATTCGTATAAACTTTTTTTTACATCACATAATAATTACTATTATTGTTGTTTAGGGCGATTGTGGCTCAAGAGTTGGGCGTTCGCCTTGTAATCAGAAGGTTGCCGGTTCGAGCCCCGGCTCGGACAGTCTCGGTCGTTGTGTCCTTGGGCGAGACGCTTCACCTACTAGTGATGGCCAGAGGGGAATTATAAAGCGCTATATGAATGCAATCCATTATTAGTTAAATTAACTGTATGTTTCTGTACATTTAAGTATTATTATTCATATTGCTGCATTCATTGACCTTGATTATAGGTAATTTCATTGTTTAATCACATTAAAATGTTCCTAATTTAATGTTTAAAGGCACTTGAAAAAGGCAAAAGCCCATGTAAAAGTAGGGCAACAAACTGTATTGTCATTACTGAAAATAACCGTATTTTCATGAGAAAGTTATTTTCTGGTATTATTTTGGCGCCCCAGCTGCTGGAATATTACTGTTTTTTTAGGATCTTTTCTTTTACGGTGTGGCTTTCCTTATATGATATCTAAACTATCAAAATAAGAGCATTTTAGAGCAGAAAGATGACTCCTACAGTGCTTTATTTAAATGTAAGTAGCAGAACACGCTGGTTTTGCTCTCTGTGATGTAAGGACAACAGGAAGGAAGCGCCATTATGGCTGCATCAGTCTTTACAGAGCTGGCTCTGGCCCATGAACTGGGCATCTCTGGCACGCAGGGAGGATTTTCTGATCCCCTGCCCCGCTTTCAGATGCTCGTTAATCTGCCCGCTCTATTTTTATCTGCCCTCTCCTCTCGCCCCCGGGCTCTCCGCCTTCACTTGGCTCCTTATGTCCTTCTGCAGAGGGAGAGCCTCAGCAGGCCGGCAGCTCCAATTAGAGGCCTCTTCGCTGGGAATTGGGCTTGCTGTCCGCCCCCAGTCCCTCAGGCTCTTTTCTTGTCTACCTTTTCTCAGGTTAGTCCCTTCTCTCCCAGTGTACCCCACCCCCTACCAGACCCCTCTAGAGCTTGTGGAGCTCCACAGGGAGTGAGGGGGAGTGAAAGGCCTTCTGTCGCCTGAGGACTGGCTCTAGTCCCTCGGCTGCACTTTCAGAAGAAGCTAACTGGTGCACCTTTCAGAAGGCTGTCTCAGCACAACTGCAGGAGACACTAACTCTGATCCAATTGTCACAGCCACAACAGGAACATCTGAAACTGCTGCTAGCAGTGTAAACACTGTAATGCATCCTGAGCACAGAGATTCTTGTTTGATGGGCTGCTCACATCATGACCCAAAGAACATGCCAGATGAGACAGACGTGTATAAATGAAGCCAAAGCTTGCTTTGTTTCCAGCTCCTGCATTAAAACCTTTCTTAACTGTTGTTTGCACCAAAAGTGTCGTCTACGTTCAACGAGGTGGTTGTTTCACACACACTTCAATGATCTCCTATGCGATGCCATGTTTCTCACGCACTAATCTGCATTCTAGCTCCCTGCTCTGTGCTGCTTGTACACAACCACGCATTGTCTTAAACGTTAAAGTTACACTGGTTTCTCTGACCTAATATTTTCCTGCAGTCAAGAAAAGAGAGAGATGAATGGCATCTTTTTTCCCAGCTTAGCTCCCACCCAAACTCAGCTTGCTCACACCTTCTCCAACCCCATTAATCCCTCAGCCTCCCACTTCTTTATTTCCCTTCAAAGAGACAAGCACAGCCCGTGACATCAGTCACAGGAAGTGAATCTTTAGCGTTGACTAATTTCCATCGATTGCCTCCAGACAGGCTTAGCACACAAGACCCATTCCTACACAGAGCCTGGCTGCTCTCATTTAAGTCTCCCCGCCTGCAGAAAACGCTTCACAATGAACGCAGTCTGTGCTTTTATCTTTTTCCCCACTCCTGCTTATTATCAAATAAATGCGCGGCATAGAGAGATACCCATTGACAGGACCGTGCATAATGACTCCTGGCTGTGTGAAATGGATTAATAAATAATGGTTGAGCAAACGGCTTTGCCTAGTCCTGCTACTTTTCAACACGGCGCGTAGAACAATCCACTGCTGGACCACATCTAATGGGACACTGCATGAAATGCAAAATGCAACAGTCTGCTTGAATGCGCTGTGGAATGCATTATAAATTAGAGGTGGGCTTCTTAAAATGTGTGGACTATCAAATCCACTGCATGACGTTCTGTTGAATCCTCTTCAAGATGCGTTCTGTCCTGCGAGGACGGCGAGGTAAAAGCAAAAACGTCCAGAAGCTGGACTCGTCCGTGTTCCCTCGTCTCGCCGCAGCTGAAGGTAAATCAGTTTCCTCTTTGCTGTCACGCGCATACCCACGGTTCACATCCTGCACATGGTCGAGCCTGCAAACAGCAAAGGCCTCCTTGTTTTTCCCCTGTCACCGACACATTGCTTCATTAACACTCTTGGCTTTGGGAATATTGACACTTTTCAAAGTGGCAGAGAGTAAAAGTGCTCGCACTGCCTACGCTGCACCAACGGGGCTTAAAAGAGACCAACCCGAGGCTGCCACTGTACCCGTGCGCCAGAGTAATAAGTCTGTCTGAGACACGGGGTGAAAAGGTCTCAATCTCCTTAACGCTAGATTAAGGAGCAGCTTGATCAAGGCGTCTTAAGTGCTTCATTATGGAATCAGGATCAATAGCCACTAAGAAGAATTGAGCTAGGAGCTTCGGTAGGTAGAGCTGATTGAATAGAGGCTAATGACTTCTCAGAAGCCTTTTATAGCAGAGGAATGGCTCATACTGTATGTGCTGCCTGTGGTACTTGTGTTAAATCACACACGGCTCACGTTTCAGTAGCAGGCAAATAACCAGCACAGACTTTTATTAGCAGGGAGACGCTAACGCGGGCTCTGGAGAAAAACATGTTTTCTACCAGGACAAATAGCACGGGGTCAATCCGGATGTGTTTGGAAGACCCGCGAAAACCTGTGCTTGTTTTTCTCGACTCCCAATAACCGTCTGACCAATTATGTCTATCAATGGTGCGCCCACCCTCAGTCGCCATGATCCGACCAATCCCCACCCTGTCTCTGTGGTTTCAGGGTGAAACCCAGCTGAGGAGTGCCCAGAATTAACCAGGATTAGCCCTGGATTGTTAGGGATTACTCAGGCTGGAGAGGGATTAAGTATGATTGCCAGTTTAGAGTGGGGTGGGGGCGCCTTGTGCAAGTCTGTGCCCACGCAAGGCGAGGCGAACGAGTTGTGAAACACCGTACATATGGTGGTGTTTACATGTGTGGCATCTAATGTTGTTGTTGATTCAATTTATAGCACCTTTACAAAACGCAGCAGCGCTTCACAGAGAGGACGACCGAACAAAAGGACGACACACGAGAGGAAAACGAGAAGAGGAAAAATAAAAAAATTACAGTAGATTGAAGATAATAATAACAATTGTAGCCAGATAATGAAATAACAGGCCCTGGGGAGCAGACATGTAAAAGGTTTCCCTCGCTCCAACTTATGAGCAAGACCGAGTGAGAAAAGAGACACAAATCGCCTGCGTGTCTTACAGATGGATTGCATCACTTTGCTTCTCATTTTGCTCTCTTCTGTTCTTCTGGTGTCTTTTCCTGACTTTGTCGGACCATATTAACACTTTTTTTATATGAAGTTTGATTTAAAACAATGAGAACAACATCAAAAATATATATATAAAATATAAAGGTGCAAAAGCAAAGTGGAGAGTCCACATCACCAGCTTTTCTACTTTACAAATCAGAACTGTAAATTAGGGCCAGCTTTGTCTCTGACGCCTGTTCATCATCAAAAACAATGCAGTTTAATGAAGGAGTCAGCATCCATTTGAATGACAGTAATGCTGAGAGGCCTCGTTTAATGTGCCACACTAGCAAACCACAAATGCTGGTGGGTTGGCTTTTAATAACAGATCTAAAGCACGGACAGAGTTAAAGTGCAAAGAGATGTTTAAATATGTGGAAACCGTGTTTGTTTTTTGTGTGCTGCTACTTTCTGTTCCACAGAGCTAACACACAAGGCTTTTCTCTATACGCACGTATAGCTTCATTGATAGAAATATTAGAAAGGCAACAAGAGGGAAAAGAGCAGAATGGGTTGAGTCATTTGCGTTGCTATGCAACACAAACTGGATAATTTGCAATACATGTAATTAGTGTTAGCTAGCTCACCCAGAATGAAAAAGGACAAGGGGGTTGAAATAATAATAATCAAGAAAATTAGCCATTGCTCTGTTATTGCTTTTCTGAAAGGGAGTTTGTCGGCATGCAGCTGAAGAGGACACATGCTTTCTGAGCTTTCAAAATGTAGGTGCATAGCAGACAAAACAGCAGCAGCATGACATGACCTACTGCAGTCTGAGAGCATCATCTGATCTATTGCACTAGACTTAAACAGACTGCAGGGATGACATCGTCTGCATGCTCACTGTGGAAGCCAAGCAGCAGTTCCAGTTTGATTTGTTCAGAATGGGATGCTCTGCTCAGCCTGTTTAAACAGATGTATAATGTCCTCTGTAGGTCAGCTTTTGATTTTGATGCTACTGTTGCATCATGGGAAACGCACTGTTAAAGCTTGGTTTGCACTGTGAAGCAAAGGTAGGCCATATCAGTTTCTTCTGCTTCAGTTGTGTCTGTTGTCGTTCCATCTTAAATACAACAGTCACAGAAATCGTAGGCGGGACTTTTCAAAACATTAATGGACAAAACAAGTCTGATCCAAAGTCACTGACTAACGTGTCTCTGATCTGTAGCACATGTTCCCCTCATGTTTTCATGCTGTATGTGAAGTTTGAACTAAGATTTTTTCCGATTCTATTTGAGCTCTTTTAATCTCACAGAGAGAAATATGAAGTACTTGTTTGGAACTGTAGCCCGATGTGTTTTTAACGGGGAAACAACAGGACATCTGTGTACGCACAGATTTGTGTGTCTATGGACCATTAGCTAACAACTGGACTGACTATTCCCTGACTCAGTGAAAGAAGTGCCAGGATCAGACTCACTCAGTATTTAGGCAGAACATACAGCTGTGCTACAGTGCAGTGCATTCCCTGTAGAGGAGCAGGGTGGATATGAGGACAGATTCAGTTATTGTTCTCTCTGCAGCAGTCCATCTCCGTCAGCATTAGCAGAAAGGCAGAGACATAGAGCAAAGGGAGCGGGCTCCTCCGCATCAGATCAGTCTTATTGGCAGCTTAATATAAACACAGCTATGGCCTACATAAGCCTAGGAATCTATTTTTACTTGTTTTTTATTCTAGCCAAAGGGTACACTTGAGGATTTCACTCCAGCTATAGAGATGTGATTACCATTATAACCTGCAGACTGTCCAAAGTCCCAGTGTAGTGTGGTCAAAGACATTTCTGACACTAAACACATTGGACAGCTAGTCCCACAGAGACAGAAGCCTTTGGTGTCAAGTAGTTTCAGTACTTCTTTTTGCTAAAGGAGAGGATTTAAAGTCTCTTGGACCCAAAATGCTTGTTGAGTTTGTCTCTATTATCGTAGGGTCTACCTTACAATATAAAGGGCTTTGAGGAGATTTGGTGCTGTATAGATAAAGTGAAATTAAATTGACACCATGCTAAAAACATATCTCAAATTGTTCTAATTTGTGGGATGAGACCACCCGTTTATGATGAGAGTTTCTGTTAAACTTTATAAAGATTAAAGGGAAATTCACCTTTACCTGCAAAATGCTGCTGAGAAAAGTCCTTCAGTTATTTAGCTCACACTGATTTAAACATAAATACCAATAAATGAATCAGTGCTGCACGTTTCAACAGCATGACAAACAGCAGACTCCAGAGTGGTCATACGGCTGAATTATCACTATTAGACCACTGCTGCACATTAGGGGAAATAATTTACAGGACAGCCTTAGTTTCAGCTCTGTGCAACTAATACAATGATGATTGAAAATAAAAAAAATGACTTTTGTTTCAAAAGATCAACATGATACTTTATTATCTATTATCCTGTGTGCAATTATTGATGAACTGAACATACACACTTCTTTATTTGAGGTTTCATTTGATGAATTACACAAAAAAGTCTCCTCAAGTCTAAACTTGAAAATGCAGGCAGCGTGGTGCAGTGCAAGAAGCTGAAGTAAGTTTACATAATTGTTAATTTCAGGATTTAACTCTTTGTGCTGTTATTGTTTCAGAAGGACTGACAGTCAGGAATCATAATATGTAAGCAGCCACATGAACGTACACATTATAAAAGCAGGGACGGGAACAGCAGCCTGCTGTTGTGGCATAATTGTTGCTCTTGTAGGTGTTCAGAAGCCCCTCCCCCACCGTGCGCGCGCGCACACACACACACACACACACACACACACACACACACACACACACACACACACACACTAATCACAGCTTGGTACAGGTAGTGAGGCTTTGGGACTACTGGTGATTGAGCCTCCCTGGTGGATTGGAGCAGGAATCTGACAGACTCAGATAAAAGGCTGTTTGGAGTTGCCTGCAGCATCAAACAGCATCAGCCTCCTCCCCCCACTTCTCCTCCTTACCATCACCTCCCCTCTCTTCACTACGCCTCTTTTGGTTTACTCTGTTGCCATGGCTACGCTCAGCCGGAGCCGTCATGTTGCGGAGGAACCTGTCAGGGTGCCGCTCTCAGATCACCTGATGCGGGTCGCCTCCACTGGTGGCCTCTTTCACATGGTGTCATCGTTCAATTTGGCTCTGATTAAGTCTGCTCTCCATAGCGAGCTGCGGCGCAGGAGTGCAGTCGCTCTATTTCTTTGGTAAATGTTGAGCTTGTGCAATTTTGTTGACCTGGTGTTTTGGAGAGAACACTTTGAAACAGCAGGAAAAAACCATAAATACAGCTCTCGTAGGAAATTTCCACATCTGTGAAGAGAGTCTAGTCAAGGCAGCGTGATGTGAGTGGAGGATAGGTAAACATTACCTGTTAGGAGTCACGCCGTGGGGATGGGTGGGCTCTTCTGCATGAATGAAAACAGTAGTAGGTGGGATACAAGACTGATCCCAAACTCACATAAACCTGAATTCTTCCTGTGAGAAACCCATTACCTGCCACTCTGGATGCTGTGCTTTTCATAATGTGCTGTCCAATTTGCAGCCAGTTAACTGTGTGTGTGTGTGTGTGTGTGTGTGTGTGTGTGTGTGTGTGTGTGTGTGTGTGTGTGTGTGTGTGTGTGTGTGTGTGAGGGGCTATACATATGCTGAATCTACAGGCAGCACTGAAATGTTTAGCCTTAGGTTTGTTTCTGGTTGATATTTGCTTTTACATGCGAATATATGCATGTATGAATAAATGAGTGAGTGAATGATAGAGGAGAGGTGGTAGCCGAAGTTTTGCGAGATGATGGGAGGATAGATAGAGAGAGAATAAGAGAGAGAGAGAAAATGAGCATTGTCAGGATCTAGAGAGGCTGGGACACAGATAGGGAGATGAATGGGGCTGAGAGCAGGAAAATTGGACAGGGGACGGGGAGTGAATGAAGATAGAGAATGGCTCGAGATATCAGGAGACAGAGATTGTGAGCTATGTGCAGGTAATAAACAAGGCAGAAATAGATAGATATCTCCTGAGAGGAAAAAGAAAAGTGTGTGATTGCGGGCATTGGGGTAGATGTTTGGAGGAATTGTTGCTCCCAAAAGACCAAAAAACCAAAGGGAAGAAAGAGAGGGCAGAATGGCGAGGAAAACTGGAAAGAGTGTGAATAATGACACAAGCCGGAAAGATTTGGATGAACATGCTGTACTTAGTCTTACTTGGCCAGCTGAGATGATGTGTATCCCTGCTAAGCTCTCCTTTAGGCAGGCTTAGATCTCATCAACTCACTCCAGGTTGGCACCAGTTTCAAATGCTGCTGCAGAGCTCTGGATTAACTATACAGCCGTCACTCAGACACTTAAACAGGGTCTGGAGAGGCTTATTGCATACTCCCCCCCCACCACCCCACAGCGCTCCTCACCCACCCACAGTCACTGCATCCGTCTCCATTTCAAGCGACTTGCAGAAGGACTTCATTATAAAGCTGTCTGCCGTGGTCACCTACAGTCGTGCTAATTGTGCCATGATTTTTAAAAGAGGTCAGATGAGCAGGTCCCTCCCGTCCTCCCACTTACTTCCACTGTAACTTATTCCAGGCCTCTGTAGTGTTTCTTTTTTTATTCTGGTGCTCTTCCACAGCTTCTCGTGCCAAATCCCCCGCCTCCCCCCTCTTCTTCTCTGGCTGGATCTTAGGCTTTCATATTTGGAGGCCCTGCAATCGATACGGGCTGTCTGTGATTGGGTTGCCTTGTGTGATTCATTTCTGTAACCTTGGTGATGGTTTGATGTAGAGGCTGCACCCATGTCCATATTATGACTCACTGAGCGCGTGTGGAGAGGAGAGGCAGGTCAAGGGAGATATTGATTGGCCCTTCACTTTCCCTGCCCTCTCTGCTCACCCCTCCATCTGCTTTTTCTTTATCCATCTTTTTTCTCACTTGCAGTGCTGCCTCGACAGTTTAACCATAATTCGAAATGACTTTGTTTTCTCAAGAAATGATTATTTAACCCTAAATGTTCCCTTGGGTGTTAACATTTATCAATTTTCTTCTCTCTCTCTCTTCCTTTCTCCTATTTTTCTTTCTTGTTGCAGAATTCTATCAGGCACAATCTGTCGCTGCACAGTCGCTTCATCCGGGTGCAAAATGAAGGGACGGGGAAGAGTTCCTGGTGGATGCTCAACCCAGAAGGCGGGAAGATGGGAAAGGGACCGAGGCGACGTGCATCTATAGACAATGGCACCCGCTACCTGAAGACGAAGGGTCGCATCAGCCGGAAGAGAGCAGGGGCCATGGGGCTCCAACGAGGACAAGGTCAGGGAGCTGGACCAGCGATGCAAGGCTCCCCAGAGCATGGCAGTCCAGCGGCGAAAGGAGGTGTGGGCATAGGTGGAGAGGAGTATGATACTTGGACAGACCTCCATTCCCGCACGTCATCTTCTGGCTCCACGTTGAGCGGCTGCCTATCTCCAATCCTAGCTGAGGCCGAGGCTGATGAACCAGAGGAGGGTGGGCTTTCCAATTCAGCTTCCCCAAGAATTTACCCAAGCCCCACTAGCACGCGTTCCCCAGCCTTGGGCACTGGAGGCCACTGTCCCACGGTGGAGTTGCCTCAGCTGACTGACCTGACTGGGGCTATCAGTCTAGATGAGAGTGGCTACCCCCAGCCACCACAAATTAAATGCAATGGTTATCCCTATGTGCCTGGACCCAAGGCAGAGGGCTCCTACTGTGCGCCAATGTACGGACAGCCTTCTATGGGCATGCTGCGCCACCACACTCCCATGGAGACCATCCAGGAGAACAAGCCAGTCAGCTTTCAGCGCCCAGTGAGGGGCTATTCAGAGAACAATGCCCTGCAGAGTTTGCTCACTGGAGGTCCTCGATATTGCAACAAAGACACAGTTCTGAGCCAAGGACGGGAACCACACACATTAATGACACAGGGAACCAATGGCATTCACAGCCAGCACAACCACAATCAGAATCGCAGCCACAATCAGAACCACAGCCAAGAGCATGCTCGCAATGCAAGTCTACACAATGACCATGACCAGAACACAACTCACCATCAGAACCACAATCAGGGTCACAAACACCAAGCCTGCCTCGACTACGCACACAGTCACAAGCCCCACCCGGCTCACGACTACGGTTCGAGTCATGATCACAATCACAGTAAAGTAAATCCTAGCCATGATCACAACCCTCACTCCACGCAGAGTCACCTGCACAACCACAATCCCCACAACCCTCATAACCCTATGCATAGCGGGCCTCACCATCAGGCTCTTTCCCCGAGAGTGAGCACTGACATCCTGCAGCCCTACAGTCTCAAGACCTCTAACCACTATGGACCCCGTCCCCACCTCCCAACATCCCCTTCTCTGCCCCCGAACCCTGCCGGCCTCATGGGTGTTCCCCAGGACCCCTGCCGCCTGGCATCCGCACCTCACCCTCGTCATCAGCCTTACCCTGGAGCTCACCATCAGGGTATCACTGACTCCTGGCATGGGTTCTACCCCAACAATCACCAGTCAGGGAATGCTGGTTTCCAACCTCAAAACTCCCAGAGTAGAATGGCTGCTGACCTGGAGATGGAGAATGTCCCTAATAGTCTAGACTGTGATGTGGACTCTATCCTGCTCAGTGATTTTATGAATACAGAAAACATGGACTTCAACTTTGACGGTTCTCTGTCCCAGGGAGTGGGGATGGGGATGGGGATGGGCATGAGTCTAGGGGCTTTTGCATGCCCCCCACCTTCACACAGCAACCAGAGCTGGGTGCCAGGGTGAACTTACGCCCATACATACAGACTCGTGACCAGAAAGCTCATTCCCTGGGCTGGGCTGCTGTTTGGCTGTAGCCTTGGACTGACTGACTGTGATTCTGTATCATCATTTTGTTTTCTGGGGACTCCCCACACTCCGATGTTGTGCTCTTTCTCTTACTTAAAAGCCTTCTGTCGCCATATCGAACCTGCCCCCAGTTAGCACAGTGCTAAAGCAACCCCCGCCCCCCCCGCCTTTCATTTTTTATATTTTTATTCTCTAATCCCAAGCTCATTCTGCCTGTCCCTAAGCTTCCAAGCACTTTATATCCATCTTTTCATACAACAGCAGTAACACAGAGCCCAGGCAAAGTCATGTTGTGTGTTGGCTTAACTTTAATGTATGCAATCCACTTTACAGTATTAAAGGAGGCGTTGTTCTTGACTTGAGAACATGATCAAACAGCTGCATAAATGTCTTCAGTGTGGAGGTGCTCTCAAATCGGGGGTTAAAAGTCAAGGGAAGGCTTTGAAGTTTAAAGAAAAAAGGTTTTTAGAAGAAGAGGGAATTTGCAGGTATAGAAGAGGGGAACTCCAGGGTGATTGCGACTCATCTTCTCCAGGTGGACAACGGTGTTTCGTTTCAGGCTCGGCACAGGAGGACAGGCGTCCATTAGGCAACGCTCAGCACTGAAATGCAACGTCCCTTCTTTAATCTCCAAAGTAATGCCAGAGTGATGCATCACTATTGCAAATCTAATGCGCCACTCTATAGTTTTTCAACCTCCCCCTTTCTCTTCAACTCTGGACACATTGGCTTAATGTGTTTTGGCAAAAGTGATGATTAAACTCACTCTGCACTAAATGGGCGAGGGATTGAAATGGGTGATTTTTGAGGGCGGGGGTGGGGTGGCATTGAGGGGGGATGATAGGAGAGAAGAAATGCAAATATTCCCTCTGTGTCTCTTCTTCTCCATTTAGTGGATTTATGTAGCTTTCCCCATAATGAAATAAGCAACGATCGCGGCCTGCTGTGCATCCTTAGGGGCTCTCTGATTGGCCTGTGCCTCATCGCCTCGGCGTGGCACCTTCACCGACTGACCCGAGAATACCTTAGTGAGCAAGTGTGGTCAGGCCAGCATGTTGATGGAGCTGCTGTCCTCAGACCCCAGGTAACCTTGTGTAATTCACTAACACCCAGGTTCAAGCCCACTATGTGCTTTTACTCCTGTGAATTGCTCACTGATGAACACCGTCAGCAGATTACTATTTGGTGCTATCTCTTCTTCCCAGGCTCCCTCCTATCGCGCCGCCCCATCCCGAGGTTACTCGGAGGGTAAACAAGAGTAATTAACCGCCAAACAAGATGGATGATTTATGCAAGTGTGTGTATTCGCTCATTGGCACAAAGTCATAATTCTCTGCACCTCCCACAAAGCACAAGCAGGGCGTATTTTGAGAGGTGGTACCCAGCGACGAGGTAGAGCGGCTGGCAAACGGTATGCTCGCTATGTCCTTCAAGAATCCTCTTTACAAGACTCCCATCCCGGCCATAGCTTTACTTTGCTGTTGTCTTTTCTTGTGCTTGTTCTGTGATCGTGCAGTTGTCTGTCCTGTTTCGGTACAGCGTGGATAGGAGCTTTTGTGTGCATTTTATTTTCTTTGTTCGCAGTGGGGAAAACAGGAAAAGGGTGGCAATTGCCAGCCCTCGTGCTGGCAACTGTCCCCTTCAAGATAGAGAGAATAGGGACAAGAGAGGGAAGGAAGGTAGATGGATATCAAGAGATGCTAAGAGGGAGGAAAAGAGCTGAATGAGGAGGTAGGATCTCTAAGACCGTAAGAGATTTTCTAGCTTGGAATTGGCTGTTTCAATCAGGCCAAATGTCAAGTGCTACTCAGCTAGCTGCAGCGAGCTTTGACCAGAAAGCCACTTCTCCCTGGTGATCAAGGACAATGACGGGTATTTCCATGCACATTTCTTTTGATTTTTTCATTCCTTTTCAGGAGTTAAGATAGCCCATTGTTGTAATTCAACTGTAATTTGTTCTCTGGCCTGTGTGCAATTGTGTCAAGCTTGTCGTGGGTGTGCGAGCGTGTATCACAGTGATGTACAAGAACTGATTAAGGGAATATTATTGAGAAATAACTTGCCCTGGTGTTGTCTATGCCTGGCTGAGTGCACCAGATAATATATACAGTTTATATTTATTGGTTAGGGAGCTGGGTCTACGGAGGACCAGACCCCTCACTTCTCTGTTTCCTTGATGACGAAGAAGTGGAAAGCTATTTCAGTTTGACGACATTTCGTTATGTACATAATCTATATTGACAAAATTGTACTATAGTTTTTTTGCAAATATCAATTTCTTTTCTAAAATGATGTATCTGCTCTTCTGGTGACTGTAAAATAAAAAATACAACCCTTTTTGTTTTGTGTCTCTGTGATTCGATTGGACTAGTTTTACATGTTTAGTTCTAGTTTGTGTTCATGCTTTTCCAAGATTAAAAAAATAAAATATAAAGTCATATAAGATCAAGAGTAATTCACTGGCTGGAGATTTTTGATGATGCCAACAGAACTCATATAGGAAAATCAAATTTCAGTGACTAACTGTGAATATTAACAATGTTAATACTAATAATGCAATATTAATATTATCAAGTCAACAAATAATTATGCAAAGAAAGCAGAAATTATAATGCTATAAATACTTCAGTATGTTTGAGGTATTTCTAGGTGATTGTTTTATTTTCAATAAAACAAGCTGACAAAAGTAAAGAACCTCTTTTTACTCTGATTGATCCAAATAGTTAAAAATGTTATAGTGAAAGTGTATAAATGAAGGTGAATGTATAAATGGTAACTGTGTTGACTCCCACTTTGGATTCCTTTGAAGTTACAAAATTAGCATTTTGGGTTTTTTGGAACCAGAAATGACCTTAGAGTGACGAAAGAAAGTTTAAATTTATTAGCTGGCGTGGTCAGCAAGTTCCCTTTAAAAACGGTGAAATGCACAGACAACAATGTGACAGACCTGAAGCACAAATTCTTCATTTCATTTCAATTCAATTTTATTTATTTAGTGCCATACACAACAGTTTTCTCAAGGCACAAATATAATATGAAAACATGTTACTACAAAAGATGTTCACGTGATATTAAAATATGACAAATTAACGCCAATAAAACAAAAAAGCGCAACTAAAAAGTGCGTTGCATTGTGCCGTGCATTATTAATGATGCACGCTGTTTGAAAATTAATGACAAAAACTTCAGTAAAAGTGACACTTATCTGAAGACGGGTGACCTCCACGAGCTTATCTGAGAAACATTGAGCGTTTCCCAGGCCAGCTGATGATCAGGTCTACGGGCTTCCTCCCAGAAGGACATGGCTGGAACACCCACGAGGTGACTGCCTCCAGTGTTACTGGAAGACAGAATAACTGTCTAGTTGTACACCATGTTTCTACGCTTTCTAGGTCAGAGCACAAAAACCTTGGTTTTACCACATAATACAGCCTTAACATTAGTCAGGTAATCTGTTAAAATAGTCCAAAAGGCAATGCACACGCTCACAACATCCAGATGTTTTTCTTTCCAAGCTCCTGATGACCTGGATGATTGAGAACCTTTGCAGACAATCCTTGGACTCATTGTCAGACCATACTGAATACCTCTGGGAATTGCTTGAATGAAAGTTCAGTAAAATTGACTAATCCACCACATCATTTTTTCAGTTTGATTTTTGGGGTATCTAAGAATTCAGCTCTCTGTAGGATAATAACCGTTGATTCTAGTGTTGAAGCCAACAAGTGGCAAAAACTGCAGTTCTGCTTTTTGCCACTTGGCAGACTCCAAAAATCCTCATACTGTAGACTCTTATCTTAAAATCTCTAAATTTAAAGGACTGAAAAATATAGTTACAGGCTGATATACAGTAAAATGTGGTTTTTGCTTACGTTGGTATTTTCCTTTCCAAGGTTTCCAAAGTTTCAAGTTTTCAGGTGAACCCATTGTGAGACATCTTGATGCTCAATCATCCAGGTAAGTAAATGTCAAAAAGCTGGTTTTGTTCATCTGGATGTTTTCAGTGGGAGACTTCTTCAGTCTCAGCTGACTGCAGGTTTCCAACCTTCCAACAGTTCGTTTACACAATGACTGAAGCTAGCACCACTGAATGAACACCCAGCCCCACCCTATCATGTGACTTACTGAGAACAGGTGGCCCAGGATGTGAGTAGACGTTAAGGAAGGGATCTGAAAACTGGATTATAGATGACAGACAGTTGGTGTCGTAAGCCACCGCCTCTGTTCAAAGATGGTCGATAGGGTGGGGCAAAGTCTCCAAACGGGTTCACCTGAAGCCTTGGCTGATTGTGACCCACACTGTGATTAGGCAGAGGATCAATAGGAGGTCCAGGACCTCTTAGGGACACTCCAATTGGGCTTAAAATCTGGGGCTCTTCACCAATCGCTCCTAAAACTGAAGAAGCTTCTCAGATGAAAAGTCTTCAAGAAGCTTAAAGTCCAGACACTTTTCTTTCCAAGCTCAGGTCCAAGGATTTCATCCTAATACCCAATTGGCAGTCATTTGGCTGTTGCCTAGACTGTAGAGGTCTATTTGTCTCTCCATGGATGTGTCTCTGTAGACATCACTGACCCACCAACAGACAGGGCATGTTGAAAAATGTTACGGGCAGCATAATGTTCTCCGCAGCTTCTCCACACTCTTTTACATCTGTGACATGTGGTCAAGGTGAGCCCACTCTCATATGTGAAAAGCCAGGTGGGGGGTTCCAGTGGTAGACCTGACAATTCAGGTGTACTACAGCAAATGCTAATGGGGCTCCATGGTACTAGGCAGTGAGCACAGGGTCCACTAGAGGGCGTCTGACCCTCAGGACACCCTCATGGTGTTTATTTCTGATTGGTCAGAGACATTAACACCAGTGCCTGCTGGAGGTCACTTTGCAGGTCTCTGGTAGTGCTCCGTCTGTTCATCCTTTCACAAAGGAGCAGATACCAGTCCTGTCCAGCTCTCCCACAGTAAATCACTGTCTCCTGAAATCTCCACCATGACGTAGATACTGTGCTTGGCACCAAAAAACAGGTGGCTCTAAACCTTTTTTTCATGAGCTCAGTACCTTGGGTGGGTAGGGTAGGTATGGGTGGCTGTAGCTCAGGCGCTAGAGCAGGTCATCTACTGATCGGAAGGGGGCTTCCCCTAGTCTGCATGCAGAATATCCTTGGCCAAGATACTAACCAAGTTGCTCTCAGATGCATCCATTGGAGTATGAATGTGTGTGAATGTTAGAAAGTTAGAAAGCACTAAGAAAAATGTGCTTGAGTGAATGGGTGAATGCACAAGTTGGGTAAAGCGCTTTGAGTGCTCAAGATTGAGCAGAGCGCTACATAAGAACCAGTCCATTTACCTTCAACAGTTTCTAATGGAGAGAAGGAGAAGATGGAATGCTGAGGCAAGAATGGAGCAAGTACAAAAACCTCCTGAGAAAAGAGTGGGAGGTTACATTTAACTGTAGTTACAGACAGACTGGAAGAAGCCCAGGAACAAGAAACAAAAGCCACGTTATTCAGAGAGATTTGAGGGCATCTGACTGTTTGGGTTTTCTCTGTGATCTTTAACTTGGCCAGATGGTGGATACAAACCCAGGATCTTCTCGCTATGAGGCGGTGGTGCTAACCACCACACCAGCATGCTATAGAGCTAGTTTATAATATTTGTTTTTGTCCTTTTTGCCCTCAGTTTTAGCTGTGGTAAGAGTTGCACTATAAATACAAGCCATTGTTTCCAGATTTGGAAACAGGCAAAGGGTGACAATTGCTCTCACTTGTCTCATTAGACATGAGTGTTCAGATTATTGGCGAATTTTTAAATGAGCCGAGAGTTCACTGCTTCGTCAAAGTTATAAACTGAAAATGACTGAACCTAATACACTGGGGGGAAAATCTCTTTATCCTTGAAGAATTTACAATTTGCACAAAGTCAGTCTATGAACTATGATAATAGCAGTAAGATAATAATTTTAATATTCACTTGTTTCTTACTTCATCTCACTCAGTGTTGATGTTTTGTTTCCACAGATTAGCCATTAGCTTTGTGAATGCAAGGACTCATATATAATAGGGGTGGGGGAAAAATCGATACTGTGTAGTATCGTGATATTTTGTTTGCTAATAATGTATCGATACAGGGACAGCAGAAATCGATATTTTGTTACAAAAAAAGTTTTTGTGGACTGGAACTCTGACTTCAGAGCATGTTGATCCTTTTTCTGAGCAAGAATCCTGACATTCCTTCACTGTCCAAATGTGTTTAACTTGTTTTTGGCAGCAATAAACATGACAGTTTACTTATTTTAATTTAAGACATGTTTTATTTTAATTAAGTTTAAAACTTTTTTATTTAATGTAAAATTATATTTTGTCTTAATTTACTTTCAAATTCTTCAGTTGCTGAAGGGGCTGCATAGTTTTCATATTGCATAGTTCAGAATAGCTGTAATTGTACCAGATGGTTGCATTCAGTTAAGTTGGACTAGACTGTAATACAAACCGTTCAGTTTGTCAACAATAAAACTGACTGAAATGAGAGAAAGACTGAGTGTGAGACTTTGTTATTAGATAAAATGAATATTGATAAAGTTTACCTTTATGTACAGAATCTGAATATCGCAAAATATTTTAAAAAATTGCAATAATGTCGTATCGTGCGTTAAGTATCGTGATAATATCGTATCGTGGGATGTATGGTGATTCCCACCTCTAATATATAACTGAAAGGACAATAAAAATAATTTATTAAGTTGCAGATGCAATCATATAGTGAAAGAACAATGGAGGAAATATTTACATTTATTACTTAGAGTGGGACACTTTAAAACCTCTGACATCGGTTTTGTGACTAAAAGGGAATTTGTGCACGACTCCCTCTATGCATGTGTATGCACATGTGTGTGTGTGTGTGTGTGTGTGTGTGTGTGTGTGTGTGTGTGTGTGTGTGTGTGTGTGTGTGTGTGTGCATAGTCTAGGGCCTGTGCGATAAGGCTCGTTAGCAACCTGATGCCGTGCCACAGCTGTGTCTGTCCCAGCGGAAGCTTTCCCACCGAGGGACCGACTGCATCTGCATCTCCATACTGTGCAGCACACACAGACGTACACATGACTATATCCAGGTTTGAGCCTGCAGAGAAAAATGCAAAGCAAGACATAGTTAGTGGCAACTCACCTGACTAGACGGCTGTTCTTTATACACCAGGGAAGATGGTGGCACCCGGCACCGAGACACAGACGGACAGATAGGTACACACACACACACACACACACACACACAGACACACACAGACACAGACACAGACACACACACAGACACAGAAACACAAACAGACACACACACACACACACACACACACACAGACACACACACACACAGACACAGACACACACACAGACACAGACACACACACAGACACACACACACACACACACACACACACACACACACACACACACACAGACACAGACACAGACACACACACAGACACACACACACACACACACACACACACAGACACAGACACACACACACAGACACACACACACACACACACACACACACACACACACACACACACACACACAGTCAGATGCCAATAACTGCTCTCCATCATTTCCAGCTCATGCCATTCTGTAAAATATGCCTCTCTTGCTGCTAGTTAGCTCATCTGGTAGAGGAAGGTTAGTGTGAGGCAGGATGCATAATAAGGACACGCTCCTGCTGCACTCCATGCAAATGTGAAACCTGACGTGTCAGAGCCTTGATGGATCTGTTCTGACAGACACGGTGACAGTGTGGTGACAGCAACTTAAAAACCTACCCTCCTCCCTCTCCCTCTCTCCATCCTCATATATATTTACAACCACAGCATCCTAATGCACTTTCCACCCTAATCTCCCAGTTTCCTTTGCAGCTAGTTTAGAAATGTCCTCATATTTCACAGAATATGGAATTTTGTGATCTGACAAAGGTTGTAGGCTGATATGGGAGCTCTGTACTAGCGTTTGATATCAACATAAAGTGTATGGTGCTGGAAAATATGCAAAGACTGTCACTAAAAACTGCAGACTAAAATTCTTCATTCACCCTGAGGAAGTACTTTGAAAATGATCACACAGTCCAGTGATGTAGTTTGTAGTTTGATGTAGTCAACTGCAAGTAAATTATGATAGAAAATAATGTTCTATTGTAATTACACTACAACGTATGCATTGAGTATATGTAAAAAAAACAACAACAACAAAAGAACAAGACGGTTTTGTTTCATGAGAAAATATTTCCAAATAGATGAAAATATAAATACCACCAACATCAAAAAGCAAACACACATTTTTCTCAGATTATTATGACTACCTCTAGATCTGCAAAGCTTTAAAAAGATCCACCAATCAAATGTTACCATCTTGAAATTGACAAAAGTTGTGCCTGAAACCTGTATTCTCCAACAGCATGGTTGCAAGTATTTTCATGCTACAGATATGTCAATGGGCCTCCAGAGGACTTCAAGAGTTCATCCATCGCCATTACTGAAGGTCCTGTTTGAATGTGATGGCATAGACCTTACCGAGCAATTTCACCAGAGTGCATGTGGACATCACTTTCAATTAGTTTGAGTGGATTATGCAATGCAATATCTAAAACTGTGCCACTGAGCAGCATTTCTGCAAAGAGTGTGGCAAAGATGCTGTTTTTGGATCAATTCCTGACTTGGCGTCCCAAAAAAAGATAGTAACCAGGGGACTTTGTTTATGTTTTGCACTTTAAAAGGACCAGTGTCAATCACACAGACTAAAAGGTTAGTGATGCAACTGAATAAATCTCTAAAGTTTTTAATTTGCAAGTTCATTCACGAGGATGAATGCAACTGGGATTAGTGGTTAGACCCTTTGTTATTTGCTGTGCAGAGGAGCCCCAGACATCCACAGGATTTTGAAACTCACCCTGGTTCGGTAACTCGAACATAAGAGACAGTTAGTTAAGAAGTAATTGGCTGGTATGCTGGAGATGGTCTAATACACTTCCAAGACTAAAATGGAGGTGAGGCAGTTCATGGGGCTGGCTTGTTATTCCCACAGGTTTGTCCCCAACGTTCCCGTCCCAAACTAACTGCAGCTGAGCAATCTCTTAACCGACCTCCTGAAAGGGAGCTCCAGATCTGGTCCAGTGGATGGAGCAGTGCCAGGCGGTGTTTGCCTGACTTCTCCCTCATTTTTGTCCTCTGCCTGAATCACCCGCTGGAATCTGGCTCTCCAGCCATTTAGGTTCAAGGTGATCCATAGGGTGGGGGCACAGATGGTCATTGCCGAGTTCTTCTCCCAACCACAACCTGTATCATGCTGGAACCTGCAGTAACCTTAGCTAGTGTTACAGAACACAAAGCCAAGAACAAGGATGAAAACCAGTCCAAAGAGACCTTAAAGTGATGTCCGGAGTAATTAAACCTATGCTGTCATTATTCTCTCCCATCTCCCTTTTTTCCTTCCCACTGTTGCTCGGTTAGATTGTCTAATTGCTGGGGTTTTACAGTTTCAGGGGTTAACCTTACAATAAAAAGCACCTTGAGGCAACTCCTGGTATGACTTGGCACTGTATAAATAAAACTCAATTGAATTTAATTGAATAGTCAAACTGTGATTCGTGTCTCTGTTCAATGTGTGCCGTGGGAGCAGACACCTGCAAGACAATGGCAAGTCTGATACTTTTGTGCCAGTGAGAGATACTGCTGTCCCAAATAAGGAGACTACTCTCTAAAACCAGGGGTGGCCATTTATTTTCCCCAAGGGGCCACACGACAAACTGGCACTACTGAGGTGAACTAAATTCTCCTTAAAATGATTTTTATTATTTCTCTTTATAAGCCATTACTGGTACGAGCAGACATTGAGTTAGGCGATGAGAATGTACGGTAAAAATGCCAGGATTCAATCACGATTTCATTGACTTCCCTGAAAATACAAACTCTGAATCATCTAGTATTGCTATTCTGCTTGTAGTACTTGATCTACTGCTTTTCCAGTTTGTTTTTTCTTATTCAGTAAAAGGAATCCAGCTTGTTTTGGTCTTAAACAAGTGAATTAAAGTCAGGTTCAGTGTCACAGTTTCTCCCACTGAAAAATTTATGTCCAGATTAACAGAATCTACTTTTTGGGGTCTGAGGTGGAAATTTGAAAAGTCACAAATTGAAAAGTTATATCAACAGCAAAAGCTCTGTTTTCCATTCTCCATGTATGAGCTCTGGCATGTCCGCGTCCTTTTCACAAACCTTTAACCTTTTGAATTTCCCTTCGACCTCATGCAGGCTGGTCAGCGATGGTCACATGGGGCTGTACAAAAAAACAAAACAAACAAAACCCTTTTATCACAGTATCTTATCATCAAATTTGGCTTCATATACAGGAGATAAAATTTAACACTGGTGGTCAGCAGAGGACAACGAGTACAATAACCTGACATGATCCATTCTCACTGGCCTCCTGACCTCATGCAGCTCCCAGAGAGCCATGGGGAAGGGCTGATGGCTCTTCCTGCTGGTGAGTGTGTTGAAATGTGCTCACTGCTGTGGTTTATTACAGCAGAGCTTCCCCTGGGATTCAGCTGATGGCCAACATCAAAGCTGCGCCTGGCATATTAGAACAGCGAGAATGTGGGTGGAGGTCATCTCCAATGAATTCTGCCTCATATATGGGACAAACGCCTACAGCACGTTGCAAAAATGCTCATTATCAATTCATGGAGCCACTGAACACTCCCGTCTCTCTTCAAATTCTCTTTTTTCCATCTCTTTAAAGAGAACTGAGGGTTTTTTTCTTCTTTTTTGAGCATGAATTTCAACAATTCAAACTTCCGCTCAATGACAAGCTACGAGTCCCACGCTGGAAAAAGGTCCCATGTGTTTGAAGCATCTAGGCTGCTCCATCTTTTTGATCAGCAGCTCGGCTGTGCATTCTGCAGATCAGAAAGTGGATCAGAGGCTCCCCGGGGACTGCCATTTACGCCTGCCACCAGCGGAGGATAGAGAATGTAATTAAGAGTTTGTTAAGATGCCCAAATTCCTTCTCATTTCCACCCACCTCCCTCTATCCACCTCCCATCCTCCTTCCCCTGCTCCCAGTAGCTCTGATCTCACCACAGATTAAACCTCTCTTTCCCTGAGAAGACGGAGCCGTGGAAAGGAGCTGCATCTCCAGCCACACGGGCTGATTATCTTTAAGAGTAATTAGTGAGTGTGACAATTCCAGAGACGGAGCCCTGTATCGACTTAATGGAGATGGATTATTGTGAATGTGGTGTAAACAGGCCCTCTGGAAGGCATAGGAAAGAAGAGTGCATGTGTGTTAATTGTCAGTGTCACTTATTCTTTATGTGTCTTTATGTGGTTGTTAGTAATTACTGTTCATGTATGTTTATGTATAAGTGTCAGTCAGTCGGCAGGCGACTTTAAAGCACCGCGAGGCAATAATTATCCCCTCAATAATCTGCGGCTCAAGCTCACTGTGAGATTTGATTCTGAATGCTAATTGATGTTGAAGTTGATTGTTACGTGTGTGGGGGAGGCAGACAACTTGAAAGCTCATTTTTCATTCACAGAAATGTGTCTGGGTCGGTCAGTATAAGAATATAATTCATATTTTATTAAGTTTGCTGAGGATATTACAGGAAAATAAAAGACACATTTAGGTAAAGTGAGTTTTACACACATGTTGTTAACAAGCAATGCCCTTTGTTAGTGCTCCTTCTCCTCTTCCTGTCATCTCATATATTAAAGGTAAAACAGTTTCACAGTCTGAGGAGGAGTAATAGAAAAACCTAACAGAAGAGATGTTGCTGTGTGAGCCAGCAGAGGAAAGAGACTGGGTCCAGTCTTGCTATTGGGGTTCCTTGTAGCTGACATGAAGTTGGTAGTAAGTGATGAGAATGCAGTATATTGTACTGGTTTCCTCCTGTGGTTGTAACCTGCAGATTTCATAGTGAGATGATTGTTTTTAGTGAAAGACTGTAACAGCTTCTCACTCCTGTTATTTCCTGCCTGCCTCACTCCTTCTATTCAGCAGATGCTCTTGAACGTTGTCCTGTACTCTATCACCCCCCCCCCCCTTAAAGGAATGGTTGGCCTGACTGCAGTGCTGAAGCGAGTGGCTCCAGCTGAGTGTCGCCTGTAAGCGTAACAACAGAAATTAACTAAGGTTTCTACGATGGGAAAAACAGACACAAAAATAAGTAAATAAGCTCAGGTTTTTCTTAAACTTGAATGTATTATGTTATACAGACACACATATTTTCATGGCTTATAATGCTCAGTGCAGTTCTGTCTGTAGCCACACTCCACTGCTGGCTGTTTTCATGTTGAGTCCATGTTGAGATGGTTAAACAAGAAAACAGATCGATGAAAACTACATCAGATGATGGAAAAGCTTTGAGTGAAAGTGTTGGTGTTGGTGGAGTGAAGATCAAACTGGGCAAACATGAGTGATGTCATAACTGCTCACAAAATACCACAAAAGTGCAGATTTTTAAAGTGATTCACTGAGATTGATATTGTAAGCACATCTCCAGCTGTGAGCCAAACCAGAGAAAAATACCGCTGTGTGATATTAAGACTGTAATCAGAATACATATTAGTTACAGGGACCGGATATTTTTCACATTTTTAAGATTTGCTGTGCTGTGATGGTCACCCAGACATCATAGTTTGAAATAATAACTAGCAAATGAAGTCATAATCACAAGTAACACACATGTAGTTGTATTATGAGTGTGTGCTCTGGCTGGTTTATCCAATTGGCATTGCCCGTTTTTGAGAAGAAGTCTCTACTTGACTCTAAAAGGAGTCCATTCTTTATTCTTTATTACATATTACTTTTAATATTCGAGTTTCTAAAAGGATTACCAGAAATAAAAACAGGCAGCATTGGTACAGATGAGCTGATATGAGAGTGAAGCAATAAACTCTTACTAACATTAGCATTTATAGCCAATTTACCTGAAAAATGTATTAGTCACATATTAAACTACTAACCACACATATACAGACGTCCCTACATGTTCCTGCCTAGGATAAAGGAAACGCTGTGCCGAGTACAGCCTGGAAGTCCTGAGATCAAAATGGAATTGGATGCTAAGACTGAGATGTTAGATGCTAATCTGAAGGTGGGGTCTAACTAGCACCTGGTCAATGTCCACGTTTTATTACACTGGCCATGGTCAGAGCTGCTGGCCCCTCTCCACCACAGGTACTGCTTTCCTTGCTAGTGTATCATTGGAGTTACTTCTTCACGCTCCATCTTTGCCACATCACACATGTTGGCCACGGTAGTTAGCAAGAGGAAACCCCTCTGTTATGATGCCAAGTCATTAAAGTTTGTTTACTTGCTAATGCTAGCTGTGTTTCATATGAAGTGCATATCATGCAGTGCTTGCAGAGCAGCTTGCCCCGCACGCTGCTCTGCAAGCACTGCTCGCCTTGATTGCCCTAATGGAATGCAACTGATGTACTACTTTCAGTGCGATTGATATTTATTTAGTTTTTATCTCTGACTGATCTTTCTGGGTTTATTTCAGTAATCACTTCCTCCAAACCATCAGCATAAATAGTAGAGCCCTTTCCTAGTCCTACTGTTAATGCTTCCATTTTATTAAAGGTAGGTTTGAGGCTACGTCCACACTAATGTTCCCTCTAAGCTGTTTGCGTCTGCAATTGCGCACTGCTGGCACGGTCTCTGCGCACAGAAAATATGTGTTGCACACACAAAAAAAAATCTAACCTGAATTGAAATTAAAATTAATACTTTAACAATTCTGTTCTGCAGTGTGAGTCAGTGACTGGCTGCTCCCGTATGGGATCAGAACGATGCCACCTTATCCCAAAGTCCAGCCAATGATGTGATTCACATTCGTATATACGCAGCTAATCAACGTGGCTGACAGGCTATGACAGCGTCCTTATGTGCCGGTGTTTTAGCAAAGCGGCTGATGTGGAGTGAAGCCACGTTAATGACAACGTGCACAACCATTGGAGATGTGAGCAGGACAGACGGAACAACTGACGGACAAAGTGTGGACTTTATACCAGTTTTTAAATCGTGTTGATCGGCCACGTAAAACCAGAATTATGATAAAATATCTGCAATGTTTGGTTTTCTTCCTGAATACTGTCGTTGTTTATATTTACTGCAGGAAGAAACGGTAAAAACTGCGTTTTATAAGGAAAACGCTCGAAAGCCTGTGAGCAAAAACACCAAAACTCCCAGCCTTTCCTATTGGTGGAAAAATGTACCATGTGGACCAATCAAAGAATGATATGGCAACATGGCCTTTAGTTGTTTAGGACGGGGGAAGTTTTAGGAGTGACGGCGTGTTTGAGATGTGAGAGATTTGAGACGTTTAGCACAAATCTTGTGTAGTTAGTGTGTAGTTAGTGTGTAGTTAGTGTATAGTTAGTGTGTAGTTAGTGTGTAGTTAGTGTGTAGTTAGTGTGTAGTCAGTGTATAGTTAGTGTGTAGTTAGTGTATAGTTAGTGTGTAGTTAGTGTTTAGTTAGTGTTTAGTTAGTGTGTAGTTAGTGTATAGTTAGTGTATAGTTAGTGTGTAGTTAGTGTATAGTTAGTGTGTAGTTAGTGTGTAGTTAGTGTGTAGTTAGTGTATAGTTAGTGTGTAGTTAGTGTGTGGTTAGTGTTTAGTTAGTGTGTAGTTAGTGTATAGTTAGTGTGTAGTTAGTGTGTAGTTAGTGTATAGTGAGTCTGTAGTTAGTGTGTAGTTAGTGTATAGTTAGTGTGTAGTTAGTGTGTAGTTAGTGTATAGTTAGTGTATAGTTAGTGTGTAGTTAGTGTATAGTTAGTGTGTAGTTAGTGTGTAGTTAGTGTATAGTGAGTCTGTAGTTAGTGTATAGTTAGTGTATAGTTAGTGTATAGTTAGTGTGTAGTTAGTGTATAGTTAGTGTGTAGTTAGTGTGTAGTTAGTGTGTAGTTAGTGTATAGTTAGTGTGTAGTTAGTGTTTAGTTAGTGTGTAGTTAGTGTATAGTTAGTGTATAGTTAGTGTGTAGTTAGTGTGTAGTTAGTGTGTAGTTAGTGTTTAGTTAGTGTGTAGTTAGTGTATAGTTAGTGTGTAGTTAGTGTGTAGTTAGTGTGTAGTTAGTGTTTAGTTAGTGTGTAGTTAGTGTATAGTTAGTGTGTAGTTAGTGTGTAGTTAGTGTATAGTTAGTGTGTAGTTAGTGTGTGGTTAGTGTTTAGTTAGTGTGTAGTTAGTGTATAGTTAGTGTGTAGTTAGTGTGTAGTTAGTGTATAGTGAGTCTGTAGTTAGTGTGTAGTTAGTGTATAGTTAGTGTGTAGTTAGTGTGTAGTTAGTGTATAGTTAGTGTATAGTTAGTGTGTAGTTAGTGTATAGTTAGTGTGTAGTTAGTGTGTAGTTAGTGTGTAGTTAGTGTATAGTGAGTCTGTAGTTAGTGTATAGTTAGTGTATAGTTAGTGTATAGTTAGTGTGTAGTTAGTGTATAGTTAGTGTGTAGTTAGTGTGTAGTTAGTGTGTAGTTAGTGTATAGTTAGTGTGTAGTTAGTGTTTAGTTAGTGTGTAGTTAGTGTATAGTTAGTGTGTAGTTAGTGTGTAGTTAGTGTGTAGTTAGTGTTTAGTTAGTGTGTAGTTAGTGTATAGTTAGTGTGTAGTTAGTGTGTAGTTAGTGTGTAGTTAGTGTATAGTTAGTGTGTAGTTAGTGTATAGTTAGTGTGTAGTTAGTGTGTAGTTAGTGTATAGTTAGTGTGTAGTTAGTGTGTAGTTAGTGTATAGTTAGTGTATAGTTAGTGTGTAGTTAGTGTATAGTTAGTGTATAGTTAGTGTGTAGTTAGTGTATAGTTAGTGTATAGTTAGTGTGTAGTTAGTGTGTAGTTAGTGTATAGTTAGTGTGTAGTTAGTGTATAGTTAGTGTGTAGTTAGTGTATAGTTAGTGTATAGTTAGTGTATAGTTAGTGTGTAGTTAGTGTGTAGTTAGTGTATAGTTAGTGTGTAGTTAGTGTATAGTTAGTGTATAGTTAGTGTGTAGTTAGTGTATAGTTAGTGTATAGTTAGTGTGTAGTTAGTGTGTAGTTAGTGTATAGTTAGTGTGTAGTTAGTGTATAGTTAGTGTGTAGTTAGTGTATAGTTAGTGTATAGTTAGTGTATAGTTAGTGTGTAGTTAGTGTATAGTTAGTGTGTAGTCAGTGTGTAGTTAGTGTGTAGTCAGTGTGTAGTTAGTGTGTAGTTAGTGTGTAGTCAGTGTGTAGTTAGTGTGTAGTGTAGTCAGTAGTGTTGTGTGTGTCAATGAGGCAACTGCTGAGTGTTACAGGTGTTGCAGCAGTGACACATCTGCTGCTGTCAGGCCTGCAGGTATCAGGCTGTTGTTCTCCTTCATCTCATAGTGGACAGAAATTATTTTTTGGAGCGGCACAAATAATTTGTGTGGCATCAGATTTGATGCAGAACAGCTGATTGTTCTGTGAATAGTTTGAAATGTTTATTAAAAAACACCTTGGCTGCATTTTTAGGTAAACAGCTGCAAAACACTTTGTTGTTTGCATAACTCAGTTACTTTTTTGTGAAGAAGTAACTATATAATTAGTTACCCAACATTGGTCATTAATTACTGTATTTTGCAGACAGAGTTACAGACTCTCTCCCAGACCACAGACTCAGAATACAGTCAGAGCTTTATAATAAATAAAGAAAGTTGTGTTTTCAAAATTGGAGTTGAAGTTATTTTTCCTTCCAATAGTGTTAACATGCTGCACAGGACAGGAACAAGATTTTTATAATTTTCATTGTAAGTGGGCTAAAGCAGTTAATTAAAAGTAGTCTAACATAAATGCTGTAATTTGATTACTTTAATAAACATGTAACTTGGATGGATTGGATGCTGGCATGATCACAGTGCACACGTCTGCTGTTGCTCACATTGGTCCAAGGGGACGCTCAGGGAGTTTGTGTTCGCTCAGACACATGAAACATTAATAATAATAATAATAATAATGGATTGCATTTATACAGCGCTTTTTGGGGCCCTCAAAGCGCTTAGAGGGAACACTGGTCCACACTGAGACGGCGTTTTCCCCAAGGAAAAACGCAGCATTTTGAAAACGCTCTCGAAAACGCATACATTTCAAAAACCAAGCTGTCCCGTTGCAGTGTGGACGATGACGCATGTTGGTCATGTGATGCAGTCATGTGACCAATTAAACAAAGATAGCGGAGGGCATTATACAGCTGTTGTTTTGTTTGACAGCCCTGTTAAAGATTAATCAGTCAGTCTGCACGGGCTCCAGAGAGCTTTTCTTCAAATTCGTTAATTCTCACTCGCTTTTGCAACTTTTTATTTTTATTTTTTATTTTTTATTTTTTATTCCTATTTATTCTATTTATCCCCTTTGTATATTTTATTTATATTTGTCTCTGTATTTATATATGTGTGTGTGTGTATATATATATATATATATAACATTCTGTAACTGTAACTTCTGTCGGTGCTGTGCTTTTTTGGAAATCGAATTTCCCAGAGGAACCCACCCGAGGGATTAATAAAGTTCTATCTTATCTTTGTACTTTTGTGTTACTCGCAGCAACAACTCCACCTCATTGTGAGTCCATTTAAAAAACTTGGTGCTTTTCCTCCACATTTTGCTGAAGTTTCAAAGAACCGGAAAGTAAATAAGCGGCAGACAGAAATGAGGCAGGTCGAATCTTCTTGCGTTTCACGCATGTGCAGGACTGGAACGTCAGCGTTTTCGGCTGTGTCAATGTGGACGCACAGCTCTGTGAAAACAACTGAAAACGCTAGTGTGGACGCGGAGACGGAAACGCCGTTTTCAATTCTGTCTGGGCTAGAGTGGACGTAGTCTGACTCACAGCTAAGCACTGTGTATAACCAGAGATGTCACGATCTCAGCATTTTGAGTTTTTGCTGTGGACGTATAATTCATTCTTAGATTTTTAGATGTGGTTTATGTTCAAGCTCTTTCAGTATAATGTTTCCTTGTGCTTCTGATTTTCAGTTTGTGTTCATCTTTAGGTTATGTGACATTTAGTCTTATCCCCGTGTCCATCTAGTCCCTCTGTGCCATGTCTCGGTAGTGTGTCTGGTCTCCCCAGTCAGTCATGTCTCCAAGTCAATTTTTCTTCAAGTTCACGAGTCTTAGTCTGGGTTTCAGTGTGTATATTAGCTCCTATTTTATTTTGACAGTCTTGTGTGCTTGGGTTTGGTTCTACTTCCCCTGTGTCGTTATCCTGTGATTCCTGTCATTACCTTTTATGCCAGCTCACCTTCTGACTCATGTTATGACTTTCGTATAGTTCATTTGTGGCGGGGGTGTGGTCTCTGGCTCTGCTGTAGGGGAGGGGTGGTGCTCAAGGGGCAGCGCCGAGGACCGGAGACGAGTGTGGAGTGTGGCAGCAGATGAAAAGCTGACTGCCCTGACAGAAGTCGGTGTCAAACCACATGTCGTGACCTTCCCCAGAGGCCTGGTTATGAACTAATCATCTGATTCAGGTGTGTTGACCCAGGGTGAGAGCTGAACCTGCAGGACACCGGCCATTGAGGCCTGGAGTTCCCCTGGAGTCATAATTCAAGCTCCGCTTTCGAGGATGTTAGAAGAAACCTAACATACAACAGCCACATCACAGTGTCAGACTGGACAGCAGGTAGACTGCATCTATCTCAGAGCCATCGTCTCCCCAAAACACTGTCTGCTTCCAGACTCTGCTCTCGTATTGTTTGGTAAAGGGGGCAATTTACAACAATTCCCAAAGTGTCAACTGAGGCTTTTATTTTGAAATCTTACGATGCAGCTGTGGCTAACTCGAAGCAGTGTGGGTGATGTTGAACCAGGTGACAGACATCACATTTTTATATGCAACTAACTTCCGTGGGTTGACCAGCTGATCCAAGGGAACACAGCTTTATTGACTCAGATAGCTTCTTTGCTACTTTTGGGGTATTCATTAATTTCCTGATGTGCCACTCTTCATCATTTCCTTCGGACACACACACTACTCTATGTCAGTGGTGGTGTTCAGTATAATGACAGTGTGTCATTTTTTCCATGCCTCACTCCCTGCAGCCCGGGCATATGGCTGAAATATACTGCCCGGGGTTTTGCCCGGACACTGCTGTCCCTTCTCTGTAGGCCTTAGTTCCCTGGAGAAACAGGTGGTGTTGGAGAGCAGATGCTGGAAGCAGCAGAAATGGTTTTTCCTCACATGCAACCTTAATCGACCATCTCCTGCGTCCAGTCAGTCCAGTATACACACCAGTGCTTACGACGAGTCCTCTGAGGCCTTTCTTAGTTTCTACTCTTGCTCTTTGACACAGTGCTTTGCATGTTCGACGTAGCTGTGAGGTTATGGTCACAGTTTTATATGAATGGCCCACTGCTGAAGCATTCAGTAGAAATGCTCTGATCCTTCCAGTGCTGCACAATCTTTCAACAGCGACCAGACCTATGCCTGCCTTTCAACTCCGGCTCTTTCATGTGGCATTCAAATGCTGAAAATGATTCGGTATTTTTAACTCCACTACCAGCAGCATGATTTCACAGATGTCACGTTTCAGATCTGAAAGAAATATCAGCTGCTAATATTAGGACAGTTGCTATACTTTTCATGCTCCACAGATGATGCATTCTTCTGACTGTATTTCGATTTTTTGTGCATGAATTGACATCTGGTACAGATATTTGTGGTCCCCAGAGGTTATAATGTTCTGCCCGTTCCTCCGGTGCAGGGGTTCAGTACAGAGCTCTAGACCTTGAACAGAAGACGTCTCTGTGGTCTCCTTCTCTCACACATCTTCTGATTTTTTAAAAAGAATCGTGAGCTGACAACTGCACATAAAAATGAATAGAGGTCATTGGGGTAGGCATTGTTCATATACCAAACATAATATAAATCTATGATACGTCTTACATATCTCACATTTCAACCCTCATTTCTCGACATGCTGTAATGTTCGCTTAGAATATCAAACTGAAGAGTTTATTTTTATTCAGGAGTTTATGATTCTGAAGATATGAAGTTTTGCAACACTTTTCTGACATGCTCTCTGTCCTCATCCTTCCCTCCAGCCTCAGGACAGCCTTCATTTTCCTTCCTCTCACTTCCATCATCCTCTGTCTGCAGACAGACTCCTGCTTACAGCCTGATGCTGTTTGCAGCCTGTTTGATGGTTCGAGGCTGAAGAGGAACGCCATCATTTGAAATAATGGAGTAATTTTGATAACTGCTACCAGACTATGTTCAGCGTCTGTTATCATAATAGATCAATAATCTGCTGTGTCTCTTGTTAGCAGTATAAATGTTTGCATCTCCGTATAGCTCTGTACCTCTCTGCAGTCATTTTTATTTCATTTGTCATTTTTTGGTATTTTGGTTGTATTTACTATAGTTTTTTTTTATTTTATTTTTGTTGAGTCTGCCAAACCTCCCAGTAACACTTTCATCAGCTTGCATGTCTTTCATATTCAGTATGATTAGATTTTATTTTTGTAATTACCAACTAATAATGAGAGTTTTATATATTCATGCACCCAGGAACTGTAAATGTTTTAGTTAACTGTGTTACTGACACAAAACTTTAATAAAGAGTGAAAAGTTTTATTTCAAAGTTCAAATAAAACTTGATTTAAAAAATCTGGTTTTTAACACATTCTTAAACACTTTCTTTCCTCTTTGGTTCTCATTTATAAATAAAAAACAGAGATCTGCATAATTTATTTTGAAAAATAAAAATTTAAATGAGCTCTAAATATAACTCAAAGAGCCTGATGAAGGTTGGACTGAAGGTGAACTCAAGATGCTAAAAGCACAAACCAAACATTCATTATATAATTAAAACCTGTCATCCAACTATCTGAAAACTTTTTTTCTCTTAATTGATTAGACACCATCGAATGTGGCATTTGGTCTTGGTTTGTTAAGAGGTCTGTGCTGAAGGGTTGATCTGAGCGGAGCAAACGACTGAATCTGAGGAAAAGTTGGGGTAGCAAAGCAAACCACACAGATACATGGGCTGGTCAGTGTGAGAACTCACATGCTGAAACACGCCAATGTTGTCTTTTACAGTTAATGTTGACTGATTAATGATAATAGTCTAATAATTAGAAAAACATTAACGGTCAGGTGACAGCTGATAATTAAAGCTAAGCTAGTCGAAGTGCCCTCCTCCTTTAGCTCTAACATGTAGACAGGACCGCTGTCAGGCTTCCTGTATAACTTTGCTAATAATTCTCTTGGCCAGTTCAAAAACTTTCACAACTTGAAAATTTTGAGGTCTAAATGAAATTTGATGTCTACAGAGTTTGAGGGGATTTGGGGTATAAAATCTTTTTACTATCAGTTAAAAACAGTTTCCGGATCTATTTTCAATTAAATTCCCACCGTGTCGCTCTTACATAGAGAGAATTTTGTTTGTACTTTGAACTTCTCCCACACCGACTGGGATGTGCAAGGAGCAAGTTTCCCCAACGCCAAAAGATCTTGTGAATGAAAAGGCTGCTCCATGTGGCTTCTCTTGATAAATTACAGCATGCTGCAAGTTACGCCACATTAAAAATAACCTGAGCAATATACAGACGTAACAAACCAAGAGCTTTGCTTCAGGCCAAAGTAAACAGACTTTATGTTTGCAAACACCTTTAAGGGAAGAGAGCGGGAGACAGGCCATTACCAGGGCCACCGTGACCTGGAGCAAACCTCGCTCTCTCCCCATCGCTCTCTTTATCTCTCTGGGCCGCACTGCAGCCACACTGGTTCTAATTGAAAGTGCTGTGAAATATAGATGAACACAGGAAGCAGACAGGCTGTTCCTTCCCCTTGCCTTCTTGCATCCTCCATCTCGTCTCTCATCCCTCTTTATCCTTTTATCTCTTTATCTGCCTCTCCTCTTGAGGTCAGACTAGTCTCGCACTCTCTCGTATTTCCTCCTCTAGTCTCTCTCACTTTGTCACAACTCTGGACAGGTTAGGAGTCAAAAAAGAGTCACAACAACCAATCAGTTATCATTTATATTAATGCTATGTAGACGAGCGTATGTGGGTGTCCGACCCCAGGAGTTTGGATTATATTGGCCTTTATGTATTTTTCTGGGTTGTCCCTTTTGTTTCGTATCAGTTGCCCTGTATTTTTGTAGTTTTCTGACTATAAGGCGCACTTAAAATCCTTTAATTTTCTCAAAAATCGACAGTGCACCTTAAGTATGAATTGTGGTTGTGCTTACTGACCTCGGACCAATTTTATGTGCTACACGGCGCTCAGCAATCTGTCAAAAATGTTTTAGTTCACTTGATGGATTGTTGGAGCAATATGGCTACCATAGTCAGGAGCCTCACGGAGGAATCTGGGTCCTAAACTCCGCTACAGGTCCCAAAGTCAAACGAACACTGCGGCATCACTGAGAGTTAAAAACTGTCTAAATCAGCGGTCCCCAACCTTTTTTGTGCTATGGACCGGTTTAATGTCAGACAATATTTTCACTGACCGGCCTTTAAGGTGTCGCAGATAAATACAACAAAATGATACGACCAATGACTCTGCCCCTTAATGCTCTCTTGTCGCTATGGTAAGGCATAAATATTTATTTTATAATAAGACACACAACTACAACACGGGAAAAGACCCAGGGAAACCGAGTTAATGATAAAAATCCTGAAAGCCACAAATTTCACACCGAAGCGTCAACTCTCACAGCCCAGTACCAAACGACTCACAGACTGGTACCAGTCCATGGCCCGGGGGTTGGGGACCGCTGCTCTAAATTCTTTCATCTTTAATAAAATGATCAGAGTTGCTGCTTTACCAGGTGTAACTATTAAAATCCAGGCATCCATGAAAACAGAATTTATCAAATTTAACAGAGATAGAAGTGAGCAGGAAGTTAGCTCGCTAGTTATCACCTAAACATGATATTATCACTGCTGGGGCAGCAGTCGTGTGGTGTAGTGAGAAAAGGATCCAAAATGCAGGTACTGGCTGGGGTGCGAGTGAGTGTTTATTTGTAATGAAAGTGAAGTACAAAACAGGAAATAAACAGGGAGCAACTAAATCCTAAACTGGGAAAACTAATACACAAACCTGAAAACATGAGGACATGTTGCAAGGAATACCAAAATACACAGAGTAAAGCAGACGACGCTACAAGGAGCATAGGCAGACATGCACTATAGATACATACACGGTAATGAGGGGAAATAACATGCAGGGGTGGACACAGGTGGAACTAATGGGCATAACGAGACACAGACCTTCAAAGTAAAACAGGAAACTTACAGACTGTTTTACAACACAAACTTGGGGACAAGAACAGAACACAGAGGAAAGACACAGATAGGGATGATAAAACGCTAAACACCAGAACCAACCCTAAGAACCAATGCAAAATCAGGATTAACACAAAACACAAAGCGATACCAAAAATGAAACAAAACGACCCAGGACCACGGCAGATATAGCATCAAACGTACAGCTCTGCTATCACTTCCAACATAAATGAAGACAGGAAACTAAACAGCAGTGACATTTGTAGGGTTACTGAAGTTGGGCTAGCTCAGGCGTTCCCAAAGTGTGGGGTGTGCCCCCTAGGGGTCATGCAGAGCCATTGCAGTAAGGGTGCAGTATGAATTTTTTTTTTTTTTTTGCCTGTCCCGTTTGGCTCTTTTGCCATCAGAATTGTTGTCTAAAGGCAAAGAAAGATGCCCAACGGATTTACTTTACCAAATTGACCATCCCAGCCTTGCCGTAATGGTCCATTTGATTCACCTTTTATTGTTTATTTTATTTTCACTTACTGAATACGGGACAGACTTGACTGGGGGAAAGAAGGGGAGAAAGAAAGAGGGAAAGAGAAACAGCTGAGAAGAGGGACGGGGGAGAAGGGCAAAAGACAAAAACCAACAGAATGGGCAGAAAAAAAAGAAAAAAAATGCATCTATCGATCACCTGGATCACCTGCTGAGAAAGAAAAAAGAGAACAAGCAGAAGAGAACAAGAGTAATAGAATAAACAACATCACAATGATATGCACGGTGGCACAGTAGTTAGCACTGTTGCCGCACAGCAAGAAGGTCCTGAGTTCTCAATTCCACCATCAGGCCGGGGTCTTTCTGTGTGGAGTTTGCATGTTCTCCCCGTGTTTGCGTGGGTTCCCTCCGGGTACTCCGGCTTCCTCCCACCGTCCAAAGACATGCAGCTTGTGGGGATAGGTTAATTGGATAATCCAAATTGTCACTAGGTGTGAATGTGAGTGCGAATGGTTGTCTGTCCTTGTGTGTTAGCCCTGCGACAGACTGGCGACCTGTCCAGGGTGTACCCCGCCTTTCGCCCTATGACAGCTGGGATAGGCTCCAGCGCCCCCCCGCGACCCTGAAAAGGATAAGCGGAAGCGAATGGATGGGTGGATGGATGGACAATGATATATGGGAATATGACAGTAAATACTAAATGTTAAACATTATTGTGCAGCACATAAGATCAACAGAACACAGTGTGCTTTGAGGTAGGAGCCAAAAAGGGTGTAGTTTGTGGGTGTGATCACCCGTGTGTGCACCTGTGAGCATGGACGCTTGTTTTTAAAAGGTTCCTTCATGTAATGATCTGCTAGAGGGTGTGGGGGGGCCACAGCCCTGTCCTCCAGGGTATGAAGCAGGTATGGAGGAGATCAAAACTCCAGACATCCAGAGGCCCCCAGAACACAAGAGACCAAGGAAGACCAACAGAGGGGCAGCTGCACCACTGTCCCAGAAAGAGCTGAGGAGAGTCCCAGATGAGGGCTCACTCAGCAGCCGCGGAGCAGAAGCCAGGGGGGGGTTGCAGTGACGCGCCCGTGAGCTCCGCCAGCAGCCAGCTGTGCCTGAGTGACCGAGCCCCAGGCCGAGAGGCCGAGGGCACCCCACCTCCGAAGTGGCCCGAGCGAGCCCCAGGCTCCAGGCCCCGATAAGCGGCCGCCAAGGAGTGAACCGGTGGGTACCTGAATGCCCATCCCCAGACACAAAGAACCACCAACGCACCGATGTCTGAGGGCATCTGCCACTAGCAGGGGAAGTGGTGGTGGTGGGAGATAGGCCTCCATACCTTGGAGGGCCTGAGATGTCCCCAGAGAGGTGACGTCTGATACCCAGCCTGACATATAGACACAGACATACAGGCACACACAGACACAAACATCCATTCCCACCCTCATGCTCTCATATGCACTTACTCCACACTCAACCAACGTGGAGACAGACATAAAGAGACGCTGTACACACGATCACACAAGTTCCCCCGCTGACCCCAGTAGGCACCCCCATACTCTGCAACCCGCCAGGGAAAGGGGGCCCAGGCCCATCCAGACCAGGGCCCAGTGCAGCAGCGCCTCCCGGCCCCACAGAGCCCGGGACAGTCCACCCAACCCCACCACAGAGAAAACTGCACCCACCCCACCATCCACTCATCTTCCAGACTACATAAGACAATAGACGCCCAGGCCGAGATCTTCCTCCACCTCTCCTGTATCTCCCCCTCCTGCAGAGAGTTCCTGAAGAAAGGAAAGCTCCTGCAAGATGTGACAATCTCCCCCACCAGTTGAAGAGCCCCCCAGGTGGCTCGACGCACCGGCGTGGGTGCGGTATGAATTAAAAAAAACAAAACAACGCTTGGACACTGCTAGCATAATGGACAGGTTTTTTGACGGGGCTCCCACACAAACGAAAAGAGAAAGATGTAAAATAATTACACCATAAAGATGGTTTGTTTAGTGGTTTATTTTATTGCAATCTGTAATTTGTTTCAGTTAACTTTTATTTAACGGTTTACAAAAGGTTTGAGGGGTGGAATAAACTGCAATGGAGTTTAAAAACAAAATATGGGTGTGTGTGATTGGAAGATGTGTTGGTGCAGGGGAGGGGTTCTTGTAAAACCACCCAGCCAACATGTATATATGGTCCCCACCTGGTTTTTGCTCGTGCTGGATGGGTACCATCTGGGCATGGGCTCAAACTGGGCTTTTTGTATGGGGCCTACGTGGGTTTCTCATATTAAACCCATATGGGCAATCCCAAGTGGGCACTTTTAGTAGCTCCTTGCTGGGTCAAACATGGGAAACACTTAACTTGGTTCAAAATGGGAAACACACGTAGGACCCACTTGGGTTTTTCACCTGGGTTAGACATGGGCAAACACAGTCATTTAAAGAAAAGCTGTTGTTGTGGGCCCCAGGTGGGGCAAAGTTAGGTAATCAATATATATTTTTTTTGTACTGATGAGACAGGTGGGGCCCACCTGGTTAAACTATATGGGTCACACATAGGCAAATGCAAGTCAGACCCTGTCTGACATGTCCACATGTCTATGTGGGCCCCAAATGGTTAAGTTAATATGGGCATATATTTTACATGGCCTCAAAATTGTTTAGTATATATGGGACCCATTTGGGTTTCTAACATTAAATCCATATGGATAAACCTGGGTGGGCATCCAATGTAGGTCCTACTTAGGTCATTGATGGTCAATATTGTGCATTGGTTCAAAACCGTTGCACATGGTTATGTGAGGATTCTTCTTCTGTGAAGACCCTGAGAAAGTGTTATTTGAATAAATTATTCCAAACAAGCCCATTACAGATTGCACACAGTCCAGGGAGACTTCTGAAAGTCAAATTATAGAAAGAATCTCAAAAGTATGAACATAAATCTCTTTTATATCCTGCAGACGGCACCCATGGGGTACCATTTTTGGCATTCTCTAACAAATCACCCTAATATTTGGCACAACCTCAGTCTATCACTTTTGCTATCCTTAGGTACAGTCAGATGTTCTTCACCTTTCATTTTTGACCCTCTCAGTATTTAGCCTTGGCTAGGGAGTATGTTCAAAGTCCATGTTGCACACTATTCCAAACAACTGGTTTGCAATGGGTTACTTTTTAAGTTTAGATTTCATTTTAAGTACTTAACTTGAACTTTCAGCGCTCCGCATGGTGAGGCTCAGATAAGATAAAATAAGGACTTCATTGATTCTATCCATCCATTTTCTTCCGCTTATCCGGGGCACGGTCGCGGGGGCAGCAGCCCAGGCAGAGAAACCCAGATCTCCCTCTACCCAGCCACCTCCTCCAGCTTATCTGGGGGAACACCAAGGCGTTCCCAGGCCAGCTGAGAGATATAATCGCTCCAGCGTGTCCTGGATCTGCCGGGTCTGCCCCGGGGCCTCCTCCCGGTGGGACATGCCCGGAAAACCTCGCCCAGGAGGCATCCTTGTCAGATGCCTGAACCACCTCAACTGGCTCCTTTTGCTGTGGAGGAGCAGCGGCTCTACTCTGAGCCCCTCCTGAATGGCCGAACTTCTGACCCTATCTCTAAGGGAGAGGCCAGCCACCCTTCAGAGGATGCCCATTTCCGCGGCTTGTATTTGCGATCTCGTTCTTTCGGTCACTACCCACAGCTCGTGGCCATAGGTGAGGGTAGGGACGTAGATCGACCGGGAAATTGAGAGCTTCGCTTTTACACTCAGCTCCCTCTTCACCACGACGGACCGGTACCTCGTCCACATCACTGCAGCCGCTGCACCAATCCGTCTGTCGATCTCTCGCTCCCTTCTCCCATCACTCGTGAACAAGACCCCGAGATACTTAAACTCCTTCACTTGGGGCAGGGTCACGTCCCTGACCCGGAGTGGGCACTCCACCCTTTTCCAGCTGAGGACCATGGCCTCAGATTTCTCATTCCCACCGCTTCACACTCGGCTGCGAACCGTTCCAAGGCGAGCTGGAGGCCATCACCTGATGAAGCCAATAGGACCACATTATCCACAAAAAGCAGAGATGAGATTCTGAGGCCACCGAAGTGAAAGCCCTCCGCCACTTGGCTGCGCCTAGAAATTCTGTCCATGAAAATTATGAACAGAATCGGTGACAAAGGGCAGCCCTGGTGGAGTCCATCACCCACCGGGAACGAGTCCGACTTATTGCTGGCAATGTGAACCAAGCTCTTGCAACGGTTGTATAGGGATCGAATGGCCCGTAGCAATGGGCCAGACACCCCATACTCCCGCAACACCTCCCACAGGACACCCCGAGGGACACGGTCGAATGCCTTCTCCAAGTTCACAAAACACATGTAGACTGGTTGGGCAAACTCCCATGCACCCTCAAGTATCCTTGAGAGGATAAAGAGCTGGTCCAGTGTTCCACGACCAGGACGAAAACCGGATTGTTCCTCCTGTATCTGAGGTTCGACTAACGGACGGACTCTCCTCTCCAGCACCCTGGCATAGACTTTCCCAGGGAGGCTAAGGAGTGTGATCCCTCTGTAGTTGGAACACATCCTCCGGTCCCCTTTCTTAAAGATGGGGACCACCACCCCGGTCTGCCAGTCCAGGGGTACTGCCCCTGTTCTCCATGCAACATTGCAGAGACGTGTCAACCAGGACAGCCCTACAACGTCCAGAGCCTTCAGGAACTCGGGGCACACCTCGTCCACCCCAGGGGCTCTGCCACCAAGGAGTTGTTTAACTGCCTCAGTGACCTTGCCCCCAGAGATTGGCGGGTCATCCCCTTCATCCCCAGACTCTGCTTTCACCAAGGAAGATGTGTCAGTGGGATTGAGGAGGTCCTCAAGGTATTCCTTCCACCGCCTGACCCGGTAGGACTCCTTCTTCAGCTTGGTGGCTCCCTTCACCTCTGGTGTCCACCATTTGGTTCGGGGATTACCACCATGGCAGGCACCAACTACCTTGCGGCTGCAGCTCAGTGCAGCGGCTTCAGCAATAGAGGTGCTGAACATGGTCCATTCAGAATCTCAATGTCCCCAGTCTCCCTCAGAATGCCGTTGAAGCTCTGCCGGAGGTGTGTGTTGAAGATCTCGCAGACTGGGGTCTCTGCTAGACGTTCCCAGCACACCCTCACTGTACGTTTGGGCGCGCCAGGTCTGTCCAGCGTCCTCCCCCGCCACCTGATCCAGCTCACCACCAGGTGGTGATCAGTTAACAGCTCAGCCCCTTTCTTTACCCGAGTGTCCAAAACATATGGCCTCAGGTCTGGTGATACGATTACAAAATCGATAATCGACCTGTGGCCTAGAGTGTCCTGGTGCCACGTGCACTTATGGACACTCTTATGGTCGAACATGGTGTTCGTTATGTCCAAACTGTGGTTTGCATTGAAGTCCAATAACGAAACACCGCTCGGGTTCAGATCCGGGGGGCCGTTCCTCCCAATCACTGCTGTGCCCACCCGGGCCCCATTATTATCCTCCTCCTAACATTATAGTTAGGGCTAGACCAGGTGACCCTGAATCCTCCCTTAGTTATGCTGCAATTTCAATTTTCAATTTCAATTTTATTTCTATAGCACATTTAAAAGTCACAGGTACAACAAAGTGCTTCACAGACGAGCAATAGACGTAGGCTGCCGGGGGATTCCCATGATGCATTGAGTTTTTCCTTTCCAGTCACCTTTCTCACTCACTATGTGTTAACAGACCTCTCTGCATTGAATCATATCTGTTATTAACCTCTGTCTCTCTTCCACAGCATGTCTTTATCCTGTCTTCCTTCTCTCACCCCAACCGATCGCAGCAGATGGCCCCGCCCCTCCCTGAGCCTGGTTCTGCCGGAGGTTTCTTCCTGTTAAAAGGGAGTTTTTCCTTCCCACTGTCGCCAAAGTGCTTGCTCATAGGGGGTCATATGATTGTTGGGTTTTTCTCTGTATCTATGAAGCGTCTTGAGGCAACATTTGTTGTGATTTGGCGCTAAATAAATAAAATTGAAATTGAATTGAATCTCCCCCACCTGCAGAGTGAACTCCTGGAGACCAGAGAACTTCTGCAAGGATGTAACAACCTCCCCACCAGTTGAAGAGCCCCCCCCAGTTGGCTCAATGCACCGTAGGGCCCCCGCGCCAGGGCATGCACCCACCCGCCCACAACCTCGGCGACACACCAACCAGAATCCAAGCCCCCAAGGCCCAGCCAGAGCCCCAGCCCAGACACTTTCTCAAACACCATCTTTGACATGTAAGTAACTTTTATATTATTTGTATTACTTATTAGCCACATTCAATAACTTGCACAGATTATTTTGAAAAGTGATAGTCTATGGGGCTTCCTGGAAAGGAGTGCATTGCTTCATTTTATTTATTTATTTATTTTTACTGGTAATCAGTGTATATATATTTACTTAGGCACAGGAGGCAAAGATCAATTTTAAAATTTAACATTTATTTACATTTCAATCTTTTATGCTAACAATAATGCCAACGGTGTTCTCTTCACTTGTCCCACAACTCTGACAGTTTTAGTCCTCTGCTCCTCTCACAATTGGCTGATTTCCATCTGAGCTGCTACTGTCAACTGCATCAAACTGATTTTTCATTGCCTTGTTATTCTAATCTTTATCTGCGTTTGGGGCTCCAAACATTCACACCTGCTGTTAGTAACCAGAGCTCACAAGAGTGTAAGGGTTAGGGGTTAGTTCAATAAAGCGATTAATGTGTTCACTACTTGACTTCAATGAACCGGTAACTCATCAAATCTATATTTCATAGGAAGTACATTACTGATTAAAGTGGTAATAAAAATAGCATCCAATGAAAATCTTTATTTCCTGCTTTAAAAAAAACACTGCTGTGAGCTCGGTTTTCTAACAGCAGGTGTGAACATCTACAGTCTTTAAGCTCTGGTAAAGATTTTAACACTAAATGAGTTTGATGGTGTTGACTGCAGCAGCTCAATGTTAATCAATCACAAATTTAACAATCCAATCAGAGAACAGACAGGTTTGGCTGTTGTAGCAGTGCTTTACAGAGCTTCAGGTCCTGGAAGAATAAATTCCCTTTTACATACCAGCCCAGCATTTTCTTTCATCACTACAAAGGAAAACTGTGTGTGTCCGAGTTCGGTGGTTTTTGTGTCACAGGGCTTATAATACGTGTAAAACTCTGGCCAGGGACCATCACAAGACACAGCTACCATATTTTTCTGTTGCTATGATGTTTCTTTACTGAGATGTTGTTACTTTTATGCCAGATGTAAGGAGAAACCGTCCAGAAAGTTACATTTTTTATCCTAATCAAATATTAGATTCTGATAATTGATAAAGATTTTTTTAATTTTTGTTCTGCTATGATAGATTATACAAATTTTGGCCAATTCCTATTTATTTTAACCCTTTAGCCCCCAACAAGTCGCCAGCGACAGGTTTTTCCAAACCTGAGCTCTACCAGGGGCCCAACACGCCTGGACTTATTTAAAGGAAAGAGATGCCCGAAAATAAACCACAGGGTCAAGTACTTGATTAATTTACTAGTTAATTCAAATTGGCTATTCTAAATCTTTTATTCATGTACATTTTGATTGCCTTTTTCAGTAAAAACAGCTCAATTTCAATTTCGTTTTTTTTTCTGTTAATAATCCCTGATTACACTCTTATAGTAAGAGTAGTAGTAATCCTGAAAAACGGGACAAGAGCACACACACTCACAGCTGATTTTATGACACTTTTACAGCTAAAACAATACAGTGGAACCCCGACTGACGAATACCCCATTTAACGAAAAATTCAAGTTACAAAGGCGCTTAACGGCAATATTTCTGCCCGAGTTATGGCAAAATGCCCGCGTAACAAAATCCGCTGGCTCTGATTGGCTGAGCCGACAATGCCCACAATACCTTCCGAATCATGTGACAACCAGAGATGGGCAGTAACTGTAATCTGATTACCTTTTTCAGGTAACGAGTAAAGTAAGGGATTACTATTGCAAAATCGGTAATTAGATTACCGTTACTTTCCCGTAGGAACGCTGCGTTACTGCGTTACTAAAACCGTGATGTTTTTGCGAGAATGTCTCATGACAGTGACGTAAGCGAGTGCGACGTTAGTGACAACAGCTGTGTGCAGATCAACAGTGCATCATATATCGAGAGCAGGAGAGAGTATGAGCGTGCAGCGTTTAATATGAGGTGCCGTAAGGGACATTATTACTGAAACGCTCTCACACACACTACTGAAACGCTCTCACACACACTACTGAAACGCTCTCACAACACTACTGAAACGCTCTCACACACACTACTGAAACGCTCTCATACACACTACTGAAACGCTCTCACACACACTACTGAAACGCTCTCACACACACAACTGAAACGCTCTCATACACACTACTGAAACGCTCTCATACACACTACTGAAACGCTCTCACACACACAACTGAAACGCTCTCACACACACTACTGAAACGCTCTCACACACACTACTGAAACGCTCTCACACACACAACTGAAACGCTCTCACACACACCACTGAAACGCTCTCACACACACAACTGAAACGCTCTCATACACACCACTGAAACGCTCTCACACACACTACTGAAACGCTCTCACACACACAACTGAAACGCTCTCACACACACCACTGAAACGCTCTCACACACACTACTGAAACGCTCTCACACACACTGCTGAAACGCTCTCATACACACTACTGAAACGCTCTCACACACACTACTGAAACGCTCTCACACACACTGCTGAAACGCTCTCATACACACTACTGAAACGCTCTCATACACACTACTGAAACGCTCTCACACACACTACTGAAACGCTCTCACACACACTACTGAAACGCTCTCATACACACTGCTGAAACGCTCACACACACACTACTGAAACGCTCTCACACACACTGCTGAAACGCTCTCACACACACAACTGAAACGCTCTCATACACACTACTGAAATTTTAGCTCTCACACACACAACTGAAACGCTCTCACACACACTACTGAAACGCTCTCACACACACTACTGAAACGCTCTCACACACACTACTGAAACGCTCTCACACACACTACTGAAACGCTCTCACACACACTGCTGAAACGCTCTCACACACACAACTGAAACGCTCTCACACACACTACTGAAACGCTCTCACACACACTACTGAAACGCTCTCACACACACTGCTGAAACGCTCTCACACACACAACTGAAACGCTCTCACACACACTACTGAAACGCTCTCACACACACCACTGAAACGCTCTCATACACACTACTGAAATTTTAGCTCTCACACACACAACTGAAACGCTCTCACACACACAACTGAAATTTTAGCTCTCACACACACAACTGAAACGCTCTCACACACACTACTGAAACGCTCTCACACACACAACTGAAACGCTCTCATACACACTACTGAAACGCTCTCACACACACTACTGAAACGCTCTCACACACACTACTGAAACGCTCTCACACACACCACTGAAACGCTCTCACACACACTACTGAAACGCTCTCACACACACCACTGAAACGCTCTCACACACACCACTGAAACGCTCTCACACACACTACTGAAACGCTCTCACACACACCACTGAAACGCTCTCACACACACTACTGAAACGCTCTCACACACACTACTGAAACGCTCTCACACACACCACTGAAACGCTCTCATACACACTACTGAAACGCTCTCACACACACAACTGAAACGCTCTCACACACACTACTGAAACGCTCTCATACACACCACTGAAACGCTCTCATACACACCACTGAAACGCTCTCACACACACTACTGAAACGCTCTCACACACACAACTGAAACGCTCTCACACACACTACTGAAACGCTCTCACACACACAACTGAAACGCTCTCACACACACTACTGAAACGCTCTCACACACACTACTGAAATTTTAGCTCTCACACACACAACTGAAACGCTCTCACACACACAACTGAAACGCTCTCACACACACTACTGAAACGCTCTCACACACACTACTGAAACGCTCTCACACACACAACTGAAACGCTCTCACACACACTACTGAAACGCTCTCACACACACCACTGAAACGCTCTCACACACACAACTGAAACGCTCTCATACACACAACTGAAACGCTCTCATACACACAACTGAAACGCTCTCATACACACAACTGAAACGCTCTCACACACACTACTGAAACGCTCTCACACACACAACTGAAACGCTCTCACACACACTACTGAAACGCTCTCACACACACCACTGAAACGCTCTCACACACACAACTGAAACGCTCTCACACACACAACTGAAACGCTCTCACACACACCACTGAAATTTTAGCTCTCACACACACAACTGAAACGCTCTCACACACACAACTGAAACGCTCTCACACACACAACTGAAACGCTCTCACACACACTACTGAAACGCTCTCACACACACTACTGAAACGCTCTCACACACACAACTGAAACGCTCTCACACACACTACTGAAACGCTCTCACACACACCACTGAAACGCTCTCACACACACAACTGAAACGCTCTCATACACACAACTGAAACGCTCTCATACACACAACTGAAACGCTCTCATACACACAACTGAAACGCTCTCACACACACTACTGAAACGCTCTCACACACACAACTGAAACGCTCTCACACACACTACTGAAACGCTCTCACACACACCACTGAAACGCTCTCACACACACAACTGAAACGCTCTCACACACACAACTGAAACGCTCTCACACACACAACTGAAACGCTCTCACACACACCACTGAAATTTTAGCTCTCACACACACAACTGAAACGCTCTCACACACACCACTGAAACGCTCTCACACACACAACTGAAACGCTCTCACACACACAACTGAAACGCTCTCATACACACTACTGAAATTTTAGCTCTCACACACACTACTGAAACGCTCTCATACACACTACTGAAACGCTCTCACACACACAACTGAAACGCTCTCACACACACTACTGAAATTTTAGCTCTCACACACACAACTGAAACGCTCTCATACACACTACTGAAACGCTCTCACACACACTACTGAAACGCTCTCACACACACAACTGAAACGCTCTCATACACACTACTGAAACGCTCTCACACACACTACTGAAACGCTCTCACACACACAACTGAAACGCTCTCACACACACCACTGAAACGCTCTCATACACACAACTGAAATTTTAGCTCTCACACACACCACTGAAACGCTCTCACACACACAACTGAAACGCTCTCACACACACTACTGAAACGCTCTCACACACACTACTGAAACGCTCTCACACACACAACTGAAACGCTCTCACACACACCACTGAAACGCTCTCACACACACAACTGAAACGCTCTCATACACACAACTGAAACGCTCTCACACACACAACTGAAACGCTCTCACACACACAACTGAAACGCTCTCATACACACTACTGAAACGCTCTCACACACACAACTGAAACGCTCTCATACACACTACTGAAATGCTCTCACACACACCACTGAAACGCTCTCACACACACAACTGAAACGCTCTCACACACACAACTGAAACGCTCTCACACACACAACTGAAACGCTCTCATACACACAACTGAAACGCTCTCACACACACCACTGAAACGCTCTCACACACACTACTGAAACGCTCTCACACACACAACTGAAACGCTCTCATACACACAACTGAAACGCTCTCACACACACAACTGAAACGCTCTCACACACACTACTGAAACGCTCTCACACACACTACTGAAACGCTCTCACACACACAACTGAAACGCTCTCACACACACTACTGAAACGCTCTCACACACACCACTGAAACGCTCTCACACACACAACTGAAACGCTCTCATACACACAACTGAAACGCTCTCACACACACAACTGAAACGCTCTCACACACACAACTGAAACGCTCTCATACACACTACTGAAACGCTCTCACACACACAACTGAAACGCTCTCACACACACAACTGAAACGCTCTCACACACACTACTGAAACGCTCTCACACACACAACTGAAACGCTCTCACACACACAACTGAAACGCTCTCACACACACTACTGAAACGCTCTCATACACACAACTGAAACGCTCTCACACACACTACTGAAACGCTCTCACACACACTACTGAAACGCTCTCACACACACTACTGAAACGCTCTCATACACACTACTGAAACGCTCTCACACACACCACTGAAACGCTCTCACACACACAACTGAAACGCTCTCACACACACTACTGAAACGCTCTCACACACACTACTGAAACGCTCTCATACACACTACTGAAACGCTCTCACACACACAACTGAAACGCTCTCATACACACTACTGAAACGCTCTCACACACACCACTGAAACGCTCTCACACACACAACTGAAACGCTCTCACACACACAACTGAAACGCTCTCACACACACAACTGAAACGCTCTCATACACACAACTGAAACGCTCTCACACACACCACTGAAACGCTCTCACACACACTACTGAAACGCTCTCACACACACAACTGAAACGCTCTCATACACACTACTGAAACGCTCTCACACACACAACTGAAACGCTCTCACACACACTACTGAAACGCTCTCACACACACTACTGAAACGCTCTCACACACACAACTGAAACGCTCTCACACACACAACTGAAACGCTCTCACACACACCACTGAAACGCTCTCACACACACAACTGAAACGCTCTCACACACACAACTGAAACGCTCTCACACACACAACTGAAACGCTCTCACACACACTACTGAAACGCTCTCACACACACTACTGAAACGCTCTCACACACACTACTGAAACGCTCTCATACACACTACTGAAACGCTCTCACACACACTACTGAAACGCTCTCACACACACTACTGAAACGCTCTCACACACACTACTGAAACGCTCTCACACACACAACTGAAACGCTCTCACACACACAACTGAAACGCTCTCACACACACCACTGAAACGCTCTCACACACACTACTGAAACGCTCTCACACACACTACTGAAACGCTCTCACACACACAACTGAAACGCTCTCACACACACAACTGAAACGCTCTCACACACACTACTGAAACGCTCTCACACACACTACTGAAATTTTAGCTCTCACACACACTACTGAAACGCTCTCACACACACTACTGAAATTTTAGCTCTCACACACACAACTGAAACGCTCTCACACACACTACTGAAATTTTAGCTCTCACACACACAACTGAAACGCTCTCACACACACTACTGAAATTTTAGCTCTCACACACACAACTGAAACGCTCTCACACACACTACTGAAACGCTCTCACACACACAACTGAAACGCTCTCACACACACTACTGAAATTTTAGCTCTCACACACACAACTGAAACGCTCTCACACACACTACTGAAACGCTCTCACACACACCACTGAAACGCTCTCACACACACTACTGAAATTTTAGCTCTCACACACACAACTGAAACGCTCTCACACACACTACTGAAATTTTAGCTCTCACACACACAACTGAAACGCTCTCACACACACTACTGAAACGCTCTCACACACACAACTGAAACGCTCTCATACACACTACTGAAACGCTCTCACACACACTACTGAAATTTTAGCTCTCACACACACTACTGAAACGCTCTCACACACACTACTGAAACGCTCTCACACACACTACTGAAACGCTCTCATACACACAACTGAAACGCTCTCACACACACTACTGAAACGCTCTCACACACACTACTGAAATTTTAGCTCTCACACACACTACTGAAACGCTCTCACACACACTACTGAAACGCTCTCACACACACTACTGAAATTTTAGCTCTCACACACACTACTGAAACGCTCTCATACACACTACTGAAACGCTCTCACACACACTACTGAAATTTTAGCTCTCACACACACTACTGAAACGCTCTCACACACACTACTGAAACGCTCTCACACACACTACTGAAACGCTCTCACACATACTACTGAAACGCTCTCACACACACTACTGAAACGCTCTCACACACACTACTGAAACGCTCTCATACACACTACTGAAACGCTCTCATACACACAACTGAAAAACCAAGTCATTTCAGTTGAACAGGAAGGCATTTCAGTTTTTGTTTTTTTTTTGTTTTTTATATATATATTTTTTATTTTTATTTATTTTTTCTTTTATTAGTAATATAAACATACAAACAAAATGCACCATATATTACAGATTCAGAGAATAAACATTTCTTACATATTAGCAACTTTCATATATAGTGAAAATAAAATATAAAGATGGGGTCACATAAATTAACAGATTATTAACTCACTAAATCAAAATCTTCTACAAAGGAAACAAAAAAAGCAGCCTTTTTCTTTTTAACTAAAGTCAAAGATTTAACCAACAGGTTTAGGTCGTTTTTCCAGTGAGCCAGTGTTGGTTTAATCTTAAAAAAGCGACATTTATGTATAAAATACTTACACAAGATTAATAACACATTAACACCATAATTAGCTTTCTTTTCTTTCAAAAACACTCCAAACATTATCATATTTAAGGTAAATGGGGTAATTTGAATCCCACTGGAATAAAGCCAGGTATGAAAATCCAACCAAAATATTTGTATAAAATTGCACAAAAAGAATAGATGGTCCAAATCCTCCTCTTCTGTTTCACAAAATACACAATTACCCGTTTCTATTTTGAATCTATCACTAAGGAGTCTATTTGTCGGGTAAATTTTATTCAAGATTTTAAATTGGACTTCTTTCCCTTTAGGAGGGATAGGGAAGGTGATATAATCAGTTCTTATTTTTTCAATTTCTTCCCTTTGGAAATCTTTTAATATGTAATTACGTCTAAGTAAATTTGGAGAATAAAGACTCCTTAATGAAGATCTAAGAAACTTATTGTTGCATTTAACATCACAAAATCGAATACCATCTATATATAATTGCCTTAACTTGGGGGAGATGTCAGAATATATTATATCATTTACAACTATGTTTTTAAGTGACAATGGAATGGATTTTATAACCCGATTAAATTTACTTTTAGAACATTGGATATTAAACTTTTGGCAAAAATCTTGATGTCCTAGAACATGTCCTTCCTCATCTACAAAATGGGCAATTGCCCAAACACCTTTTGATAACCAATCTTGAATAAAAATAGATTTTCTGTTCATCAGTATATATCTATTGTTCCAAATTGGGCTATTATGTGGAGTGAAATTATGTTTAAATAACATTTTCCAATAAAGAAGGACCTGTTTATGGAATTCAGAGAGTTTAGCAGGTAGCTTAGTAATTTCAAAGTCACACTTTAGGAGAAAGTCGATACCCCCTAGTGTGTTAAAGACCTTACTTGGTATAAAAAACCAAATGGAGTGTGGATTATTTAGGAAGGATTTTAACCATTTAAGTTTCAAAACACCATTCATTATGTCAAAATCAATTGCGTTTCCACCGCCTTCAATGTATGGTTTAACCAAATCATCTTTAGATATATAATGGCACTTATTCCTCCAAATAAAATTAAAATTCAAGCTATTAATTGTTTTAATAACTTTATTCGATATTGATAGAGAGTAAGCTGGATATATAAATCTAGATAAACTATCCATTTTGGTTAATAATATTCTTCCAAAAATTGTGATGTCTCTTTGTAACCACTTATTTAGGATTGTCTTACATTTGTCAACATTATCTAAAATATTTACTTTTTCTAAGACTTTGTGATCTTTTGAAATTGTGATGCCCAAATATTTTACCTCCCTCTTCACCTTTATATCGTACAGTAATTGTGAATTACACTCCTTTAATGCCAATAATTCACATTTATTTAAATTTAACTTTAAGCCTGAAGCTTTTGAGAATGTAGTGATTATTTGTTTTACCAGGGGAATCTGATGTTCATTTTTTAAGAAAAGAGTAGTGTCATCCGCAAGTTGACTAATTATTAAAGAATTGTCCATAATCTCAATTCCGGCAACGCTGCTGTTTTTAATTAGAATTGCGAGCATCTCCACAACCATTATGAACAACAACGGAGAGCTTCCACACCCTTGCCTAATTCCTCTTTTGACGCTAAATCTTTTACCAGTGCCATAGCCTAATGACACAGAGCTATTTATATCATTATACAGTATATCTATTATCTTCCTAAATTTATCCCCAAATCCAAATCGAGTTAGTGTTTCTAAAATAAAAGGATGTTCTACTGAATCGAAAGCTTTATAAAAGTCCAAGAAAAGAATAAAACTGTCATCACTAATCAGATCATTGTAGTCCAGTAAGTCTAAAACCAATCTGATATTATTATGAATGTTCCTGTCTTTCAGAAACCCTGATTGTGTCTCACTAATTATACTTGAAACCCCTTGTTTGAGCCTTGTTGCAACTGAGCTAGAGAAAATTTTATAATCTGTATTTAATAAAGTTATGGGCCTTAAGTTATCCAATTGTCGTTTATCTTTGTTTGGTTTAGGAATTAATGTAATTAATCCTTGTTTCATGCTAGACATCAATTCTCCCTTTTCAATACTGGCCAGTATAGCTTTGAATAAAATTTCCCGTAAGTCTTCCCAAAAAAATTGGAAGAAATTAACTGTAAGCCCATCTGGACCAGGGGATTTATTAAGTGCCATTTTCTTAACAGATGCATCTAACTCTTCAATTCTGAAGTCAGATTCACATAATCCCTTAAACGATTCATCAATTTTAGGGATCAGATTATCTATTTAATCAAAAAAGACATCACAATCTGCTTGGGAGAACTGTGAGGAGTATAAATTGGAATAGAATGTATAAGTTTCATTCTCCAAAATTTTAGGGTCGTCACATTCAATGCCATCAATTAACAGAGAAGATATAAAATTTCTTTTCTGTCTGCTCTTTTCTAAATTAAAAAAATATGAAGAATTTCTTTCCCCCTCCTCAATCCACTTGGCCCGTGAACGCACAAAAGCTCCTTCTGCTTTATTTAGGTAGAGCTGATCTAATTTAGTTTGCAACTCCATAAGTTTACTCCTTTCTTGGGTATTTAGATCATCTTTACTACAGCAATAAGTAATTTCTTGGAATAATTTACATTCATATTCTCTTTGCTTTTGACTTATGTTTTTACTGAATTGAATACTAAATTCTCTAATTTTGAATTTAATGAATTCCCATTTATTGATATATCCTACAATTAGATGATCAGCCATAATATCTTTTATAATTTTTTTGACTATGTTGCAGTAGTCTTCATTTTGTAAAAGTTTGGCATTGAACTTCCAATAAGTTCTTTTATTTGATTGTCTAATTTCCGATTCTAAGCACAGTTCAATAAAGCAATGATCAGATAGAGGTGCATTTGACATTGCAACTTTTACAGTGTGGCTAAGAATGATGTCACTTCCTAGCCAATAGTCTATTCTAGATTTACAAGCTCCATTTGGTTTAAACCAGGAAAAGCTCTTAATTTCTGGATTTCTTACTCTCCAAATATCTGTCAAGTTGTTATTAATCAAAAATTCTATAATTAGGTTATTTTTTTGTGGTCTACCTGTCCTTGAGGGCCATCTATCAGTCCATTCATCAGGAGTCATATTCCAATCACCACCCATTAAAATGTATTCTGTAGGGTATCGATCTTTAAGTTCAAAAATATTTGAAGTTATATCTTCTAACATAATTTTATTCTGACTTTCATTGTTATATCCATAAACGTTGACTAAAATGAAAAACAAACTTTCAACTCTCATTACAGCAATCAACCAATGACCATTCAAGTCAGTTCGTTGTATTACAAGATCCCCGGGAAAGTTATTGAATAAAATTGCTACACCCCCCGACCTCGTTGAGCCATGGCTAAACAGGATTTTGCTACCCCATTGGTTTGACCAAAAAGATACATCACTATCAGATGAATGAGTCTCTTGTAGAAAAATACAGTTTGATTTTTTACCTTTGCAGTACAAAAATAAGGCTTTTCTTTTAACAGATTCTCTTAAACCCCTAACATTTAAAGAACCAAAACAAATGTTAACATTCAACATGAACTATAGACAGAATATCACTCACCACGTGAGAAAAAGAAGAAAAAAAAGTACTAAATGCTGAGCTCCTCAGACCGCGAACAAGTTTCCACTATTTCAGTTTTTGTCATTTTTAGTTCTCCTGTCTTTCCTCAACTTTGCGTCCATCAATGAAGGCATGTGGACCACGAAAGTAGGCCCGTTTACCCGCACGTCTTGCTTCCTCCACCAGAGGCCATAGGCGCTGTCGATCTTGTATGTCCTCCTGCGGCAACATCTCCGCGAAGCTGATGCCTTCTTGCTTGCAGGTTGAAGAGTCTTTGGTGCGCCTCCACAATTCTTCTTTAATTCGCCTCTGTGTAAATAGAATAATGATGTTTCTGTTTCTGCCATCAACTCGTTTCCCTAAGCGGTGGACAATATCAACGGCCTCTTCTAAGTTCAAGTCAGGGGCAATCTTCTGAAGCGTTTGCAAAACCTTCACTCTAATGTTTTCATCTTTGTCTTCCTTCACCCCTTTCAGTTTTAGGCACCACCTCATTCGGTAGCGCTCTTGTTCTCTCACTCTTCTTTTCAAGTCTTCATTTTCTTTAAGCAGCTGTTCATTCGCATTTGCCAGTTTAACAACTTTCAGTTTGCAATCAACTATCTCTGCAGCATTAAACTCTACAGCCTTAATCAAGCTGGCAACCATAGCTGCACTTTGTTTGTTTTGTTCCTTGATATCCTCCAGTTGTGCTTCAAATTTTTTGTCAAGTCCCATAATGGCTTCAAAAATAGTTTTATTGGAGATATCATCTTCCTTCTCTGAAGATTTTGTTCTTTTCTCCTCTGGCGGTTGTTTTGAAGGAGTTGGCGGCGCCGAGTCTGTTCCTCGTTCTCGCTTGTTTAAGCCCACGTTGGCAGCTTCAGTGCTAGCATAGCCATGGTCACTGACTTTAGCATGCGACGACGTCTTAACAATGGGGTTTGACGGCACAAATTGCAGCTTTGCATTCTTAATAACCTTTTGGGCATCCATAGTTATAGTTCGAGTGGAAAGAGAATAAAGTTACTTAGTAAATTTTGCGGTCTTTCGGAGCTCCTGAAAAAACACGACTGTTCAAGCCGCCATCTTGGTGCCTCACCGAAGGCATTTCAGTTAAACAGGAAGGTGTTTCAGTTGAACAGGAAGGCATTTCAGTTAAACAGGAAGGTGTTTCAGTTGAACAGGAAGGCATTTCAGTTAAACAGGAAGGTGTTTCAGTTGAACAGGAAGGCATTTCAGTTAAACAGGAAGGTGTTTCAGTTAAACAGGAAGGCATTTCAGTTAAACAGGAAGTTAATTCTTGACAAGGAAACTGAAGGAAAAAGTGTTAGATTTCAAACAAACCACTACACAGATGTCTACTCAGCAACCTGTTAGTTAGGGGTGGGTTTTTATAATCGATTTATTGATTTAAATCGATTCTGGCTTGGATAACGTGAAATCGATTCATTAAAATCCTGAATCGATTTTTTAATATAAATTTATTTTACCCGAAATGCCAGAATCTCTGGTGAAACCTCACAAAATTTCAACAACCACCAAACAGCTAAGACAGTAAATGAGAGCAGGTACACGGCTTCTGCACAAAGACGTAAACACACAGCGCGGACCCGCGGATCAGAATCAGTGAGATGTCGCCTTTCTCACCCGACAGCACGGACACGGTCGGGGCTGAAAGCCGACAGCTCGCTGACTCTGATCTGTCGGCGGGTCCGCGCTTTGTTTTCACCCCGTTTTTGCGCCGATTCTAAAGCTGTTAGTTTGATCTCTCTCCAAACAATATTGACCGAACCAGCAGCAAAAGAAGATCCAAACTGCGCTTCACATAAACATCGTCATGAATTCCCTCACTGTTTTGCTTCCACCACGATAAAATCACACGTCATGCACAGCCCTCTCTTTCTCTCTCTCTGTACTTCAAGAACAGTTTCCCGTCTAAAAATCTGTTTTCTGTATTATTCGCTTGCTTGTTATGCACAAGTCTACTGTTGTTTACAGCGCAGTCGGCCGCTGTTTTTTTTTTTTCATTTTACATACTTCCGAAAAGAAAACCTAATTTCTGCCGTTCAATACTGAATAAATTTAAACTTTTAAAAATTATGCAAAATGCAAAACGTTAGCCGTGTCTCTAATAAAACCGCTGTAACGTCAGAGGTAACGTTCATATGTTGATTAATGGTTTTCTTTCGTTTTTGATGTACTGCAGAATATTTTTTATAAAATCCCAGGCCAGGAAAACCACCTTCATGTTTTTCTGTTTTATCTTCAGCTACTTTGACACAAAGGCATCTGCTGTGCTGTGTCAGCTTCCTTTTTTTAAATACAAAAATATGTAAATGTACTGATCTGAATTATAATATTTCTGACTGTCAAAATTCCCCATAATCAAATCGAATTGAATTGAATCGAATCGTGGAACAAATCGATTCTGGACCTTAGTGAGACAGCTGCAGCATAAGTCAAAATTTAGAATAGCGGGAGACGTGCATTATCCTGGTTATTTTTTTGGCATATGTACTTTTTGTCTTTTTTAGCAAAGAAAAATATCTTAAAATCATCAATAAAACCAGGGAGAGAAGGCTTAGCGTTCCTCCATTTAGCACAATGGATATGATATTTACTCAAAAGTATGATGATGTTAATAATGTCTGAGACATCAATGCTAGATGATCCATATAAAAAAAATTATGATGTAATTCAAACAGTGGCACATCATTAATATTTAGGGAAATCCAATTTTTTAAGTTGCACCAAATACATTGTGTGATAGGGCATAGAAAAAAAAGATGTTCTAGGGTTTCATTTTCATCAGTTCAAAAAGAACACTGATCCACCTCAAAGCCAAATTTCTTTTTTTAGAAATTCTGCCACAGTATTAGTTTTGTTTAAAGTGTGTTTCTTTAACTTTAGGTAGAATAGGCTATTTCATAAATTTTTAGTATGCTTTATCCAGTGTATATGAAATAACTAAATTAGAACCATGCCATGTAACCATTCTGTTGTAACTATGAAATATTTTGTCTTTGAAGAAACTACTAACAAATTTCTTATTGCATTTTTATCAAACAGCTGACATTGCCCTAGCAATAAATTTGGGAGCACTGATGAGAAATTATTGTATATCATAAAAATTTTAATCAAATGAAGCAGAGGCAGTGGGACCAGTTCACAAAATTTGTTATATTCTCTTTGAGAACAGTTTAGACAATATTTTTCTGAAAAGTCTGTGTAACTTAGAATGACACCGTTATCATCCAACAAATCTGTTATGAATATATTTTTGTTCAAACCAGTCACTCTTGAAAATTGATTTTTGATTAAGTGTTATTACCCTATTATTCCATAAGGTTGAATTATGGGGAGAAGTTGTGGGTAAATCTCATTTTCCCAAAAATGCAACGTCTGTTTTGGAAAGTTTGATATCTTTATGGGGATTTTATTTACCGCAAAATCACATTTCAAAATAAAGTCTAATCCTGTATACTATTTTATTAAACAAGAATCATGGGATGTGGAGCTAAGTAGAGTCTGGCTGTGACAGACAAGATTTTAACCATTTAATTCTAAGGGTGCCAACCATAAATTCCAATTCTGGAGTTTTGATACCACCTTTATTGTATCCCTTCACAAGCTGAGATCTTTCTATGTAATGGGTTTTATTCCTCCACAAAAATTCGAACACATTTCTATTTATGGTTTTCATGGTATTTATCGTTTTTTTATTTTTATATCGTTTACGTGGTGCAAAAAAGGTTGGGGACTGCTGTACTAGCAGGTTGCTGAGTAGAAATCCTTGTAGTGTTTTGAAATATACCACTTTTTCCATCAGTTTCCTTGTCAGGAAACAACTTCCTGTTCAGCGGAAATGCCTCTGGTTTCAGTGGTGTGTGTGAGAGCGTTTCAGTAGTGTGTGTGAGAGCGTTTCAGTGGTGTGTGTGAGAGCGTTTCAGTAGTGTGTGTGAGAGCGTTTCAGTTGTGTGTGTGAGAGCGTTTCAGTAGTGTGTGTGAGAGCGTTTCAGTTGTGTGTGTGAGAGCGTTTCAGTAGTGTGTGTGAGAGCGTTTCAGTTGTGTGTGTGAGAGCGTTTCAGTTGTGTGTGTGAGAGCGTTTCAGTAGTGTGTGTGAGAGCGTTTCAGTTGTGTGTGTGAGAGCGTTTCAGTGGTGTGTGTGAGAGCGTTTCAGTAGTGTGTGTGAGAGCGTTTCAGTTGTGTGTGTGAGAGCGTTTCAGTTGTGTGTGTGAGAGCGTTTCAGTAGTGTGTGTGAGAGCGTTTCAGTTGTGTGTGTGAGAGCGTTTCAGTGGTGTGTGTGAGAGCGTTTCAGTTGTGTGTGTGAGAGCGTTTCAGTAGTGTGTGTGAGAGCGTTTCAGTTGTGTGTGTGAGAGCGTTTCAGTAGTGTGTGTGAGAGCGTTTCAGTTGTGTGTGTGAGAGCGTTTCAGTGGTGTGTGTGAGAGCGTTTCAGTAGTGTGTGTGAGAGCGTTTCAGTTGTGTGTGTGAGAGCGTTTCAGTGGTGTGTGTGAGAGCGTTTCAGTAGTGTGTGTGAGAGCGTTTCAGTTGTGTGTGTGAGAGCGTTTCAGTAGTGTGTGTGAGAGCGTTTCAGTTGTGTGTGTGAGAGCGTTTCAGTGGTGTGTGTGAGAGCGTTTCAGTAGTGTGTGTGAGAGCGTTTCAGTTGTGTGTGTGAGAGCGTTTCAGTGGTGTGTGTGAGAGCGTTTCAGTAGTGTGTGTGAGAGCGTTTCAGTTGTGTGTGTGAGAGCGTTTCAGTAGTGTGTGTGAGAGCGTTTCAGTTGTGTGTGTGAGAGCGTTTCAGTTGTGTGTGTGAGAGCGTTTCAGTAGTGTGTGTGAGAGCGTTTCAGTTGTGTGTGTGAGAGCTAAAATTTCAGTTGTGTGTGTGAGAGCGTTTCAGTAGTGTGTGTGAGAGCGTTTCAGTTGTGTGTGTGAGAGCGTTTCAGTAGTGTGTGTGAGAGCGTTTCAGTTGTGTGTGTGAGAGCGTTTCAGTTGTGTGTGTGAGAGCGTTTCAGTTGTGTGTGTGAGAGCGTTTCAGTAGTGTGTGTGAGAGCGTTTCAGTTGTGTGTGTGAGAGCTAAAATTTCAGTTGTGTGTGTGAGAGCTAAAATTTCAGTAGTGTGTGTGAGAGCGTTTCAGTAATAATGTCCCTTACGGCACCTCATAGTTTAAAGCGTGGAAGTACTGACCTTACTTTGAGTTTGATTCCATAAAAAGTGACAAAAACATTAGTGTCCGCTGTGCGTGGGAAGAAAACTTCTTTTTACAGCGAAAAAACCCTAAACTTCCAACAAGCACCGAGTAGCTACGACGTAATGGGAAACTCACAGAGAAACTCGCGGATTCTTCCACTGACCGCGGCACACCTGCACCAGGGTAACCCTCCGCCTACCCCACTCCTGCTTTACAGGTGAAAATAGAGCAACAGGACCGCTGAGTCTTTCACTTTATTTATTTTCTGCTGTGTTTTACTTGCATCTATTTGAAAGACTGAGTGTAAACACAAAAAATATTTTATTTTATGTGCTGGAATGTGCAGAAAATAGGTTTAAATGTTAAACTAATTTCTTCCAGTCAGAGAATGTTGCATATAATTAAATTTTTGCTTGATGCATAAAGTTAAAAGGTTAAAACTGATAAAACAAGTTTTAAAAAGAGACTTTTCCATTTGATTACATTTTGTATGATGGATTATGCAGAAAAAGTAGAATTGGGCTGAAAGATCTATCGCTTTATCACCTCTTCAGGTTGTAAATCGTGTTTTTAAAAAGTAACTAAGTAACTAAGTAATTAATTACTTTTGAAAATAAGTAATCAGTAAAGTAACGGGATTACTTTTTGGGGGAAGTAATCAGTAATTAGTTACTGATTACATTTTTCAAGTAACTTGACCAACACTGGTGACAACTCCCTTGGCTTTCGTACTTGCGCTTCGCTTGAACGACGTATTGTTGTTGCAGTTAGCAATTAGCCTATCGTTCACTCAAAAGCCGCGATGGGTACCTCGACTTACGAAAATTTTCGACTTACGAAAGACCCTCGGGAACGAATTAATTTCGTAAGTCGGGGTTCCACTGTATATAATTCCGGTTATCCTGCTTAACACTATAAGGGATAAAGGGTTAAGGAACTACGATTACATTTTTTACAGTTTAGCTTGTGTTTACTACCATTTTTTTTGTCACCACACAGTAAACATTAAGTAATATATAAAGTGTCCATTTATCCTCCATTCCTGGTCCATTATCTTAAGCTGAGGCTGCTTCCCCTCGCAACCCAATCCGGTACTAAGTAGAGAGGCCCAGTTTCTCTGGGTCTCATCCTGGTGGGACGTGCCCAAAACACCTCACCAGGGAGGCATCCTAACCAGAGGCACTGAAGAAGAATTCTTTAACCTTCAAGAAGCAGAGTTACTCTGTCCAAGTGGTTCACTGGAGCTAAAGAAAGAGGACTGAGGGCTGCAAGGGTACAAAGTAGAGCTTACAGCTCTGTAAAAACAAAACAAAAAAGAAACCCTGCTGATTCAAGATAAGCTTTTGAGTTTTCCATCTGACTTTCCCATGTTGCTACAGTTCCAAATATCTAAGGAATTTTGCTGTAGTTTGACATTTCTAGTTTTTAAACGTTTACGCACTTTGGAATACAGTTACGTAAAATCACAGTTTTTGGACAAAATAAATGTGAAAAATATTGTTTTGTGTCCCCTCGTGATTTTTGTAATGGTTATATTTACAAACTAGTTTTTGTTTGCGGTCAGCTTTAATATATTTGGTGTCTTTGTGTCACAGAACCCGTATTGGCCGTCTGTTAAATTGATTTTGTTGCTGTTTTCCTACACGGGGCCCATCCAGTGCCAGAAATTAGCCAATTCAAACAAGAAGTAAGTTGCAACTACAGAAGTAAGTAAGTAAGTAAAATTTATTTATATAGCACTTTTTAAGACAAAAACGCTGTTACAAAGTGCTTCACATAAAAACATGTCAAACGAACAATATTAGAAGAAATATAAAAGCATATCAAACAGGCAATAGTACAATATAAATATAAAATAAGACAACATATTACCCAAATGCCTGTCTAAACAGATGAGTTTTAAGCTGTTTTTTAAAAGAGGCCACCGTGTCGATGGTGCGTAGTGAGGAGGGTAAACCGTTCCACAGTATTGGAGCCAGGGTTTGAAAAGCGTGATCCCCCTTTGTTTTCAGACGAGTCCGTGGAGTAGATAGACGACCACTATCAGTGGATCTAAGAGTTCACTTTGGAGAATAGGGTTTGAGAAGCTCCGAGATATAGATGGGGGCCTCACCTTGTAGAGACATAAACGTAAAGGTGAGGATTTTAAACTTATATCTATACCCAATCGGAAGCCAATGCAAGGATTTTAGTATAGGAGTGATATGGGAAAATTTATTGCTGTGGGTTAAAAGCCTTGCTGCAGCATTTTGAACCGCTTGGAGCCGATTTAGTGAGGCCTTAGATACACAGGAGAAAAGTGCATTACAATAGTCTAGCCGGGAGGAAATAAAGGTGTGGACCAGCATCTCCAGTTCGGTTGTGGAGACAATAGTCCTGAGTTTGGCAATATTTCTTAAGTGGAAAAAGCAGGAACGGGTCACGGATTTAATATGAACGTCAAAGGACAAAGATTGGTCAAAAATTATCCCAAGATTCCGAGCAGTGGCTTTTATCGTCGATGAAAAAGCACCCAGATGTTGACTAATTTGGGGCTTGATATTCTCTGGGGCAAGGATTAAGCACTCTGTCTTATCTGCGTTCAGTTGCAGGAAATTGTTTGTCATCCAAAGATTAATTTCCTTAAGACAGTCCATAAGAGTGGATAGCTTGTCTAATTCCCAAGATTTAAAAGAAATGTATAATTGGATGTCGTCTGCATACAAATGATAAGAAATATTTTTGAAACCGCTAATGATCCGGCCTAAGGGAAGAATATATAGTGAAAATAACAGGGGGCTTAAAACCGAACCTTGTGGAACTCCACATAGGAACTTCGCCACGTCTGATTGGAAGTTTCCCACTGAAACTAGAAGCGTCCTATCTTCCAGAAATGAGGTGAACCACTTTAGAACAGATCCTGATATCCCTACCGTGCAGTTTAAGCGATGGATTAAGATCTGATGGTCAACGGTATCAAAGGCTGAACTAAGGTCCAGAAGAACCAGGACTGAGCAATCACCCCTGTCTGCAGCCATCAAGAGGTCATTTGTGACTTTCAGCAGAGCTGTTTCTGTAGAGTGTAACTTTCTGAAACCCGATTGAAATTTATCAAGAATGTTATGCTTCTCCAGCGCTTTCTTTACTTGTAGCCAAACAACTTTTTCTAAGATTTTAGAGATAAAAGGAAGTTTTGAGATGGGTCTGTAGCTTGACTGAAGTGTTGGATCCAGGTTAGGCTTTTTCAGCAGAGGTTGAATAACCCCCTGTTTAAAGCACCTGGGGACAGAGCCAGATAGCAATGAATGGTTTATCAGCGTGACCACAGAGGGCCCGATGGTCTCAAAAACTTTACAAAATAGATGAGTAGGTAAGACATCAGCTAAACTCGTTGAAGGATTCAATTGAGTCAGTGTTTCCAATAAATCCTCTAAAGAAACTGGGAGGAAAGATTCCATAATTATGGAGTGTGGACGATCATAGTTGGTGGGGTTACCTGAGGGAGTTATGTTACCTCTTAGGCAACTAATCTTATCTTGAAAAAATTTTAAAAATTCATTACAGTCTTTATCTGAAAAGACAGGTATACATGGCGTTGGGGGGGAGACGATGCTACTCACTGTATCAAAGACAACTTTTGGATTTCTTTTTCCTACTGCAAGTAGTTGAGAGAAGTAAGTGGCTCTTGAGTCTGTCACCATGTCATTAAAGGTAGATAATAGTTCTTTTAAATGGAGCTTGTGAACCTCGAGTTTTGTGATTTTCCACAGGCGCTCGGTTTTTCGGCATATTCGCCTAAAGCTGCGGATAGCTTCTGTAAACCAGGGCGGGCATTTAACAGTACTGCCTTTCCTGATTTTAAGAGGAGCCACTTTATCTAGAATTTTTTGACATTGTGAATTGAAGGAGGCCATCTGCTGATCTATATCATCTGTTTCAGATAAATTGTTATCAAACAATTCCATAAATTCTTCTACCGCTGAGTCGTTAATTAATCGTGAACGCTTCTCATAAACAGAGGGTAGAGTGTCATAAGTAAAAGAAAGGTCAAATAAAAGGTATTTATGATCACTAATAAAAATGTCTCTGCAATGGACTGGGCCGATATCCAAACCCAGTGATAATATCAGGTCCAGGGTGTGGCCACCACTGTGTGTTGGCCCAGTCACATGTTGGACAAGGTTAAAAGAGTCTAAGAGAGTGAGAAAATCCGAAGCAGCGTGACATGAACTGTCATCAACATGAAGATTAAAATCCCCCAGCAGAAGAATTCTTTCCAGCTTAATGGTGGAGGATAGAAAATCCCCAAACTCCACTAAGAAACTCCTAGCTAGTCCCGGTGGCCTATAGATTAAAATCACATAGAAGGGGTGCGTCCTATTGATCTTCATCATCTGGATTTCAAAGGAGTTAAAGGAGGGGGTCTTTACCAGCCGACAGAAAAAGGAGTTTCTAGAAATAACTGCCAACCCACCACCACGTCCTGAGAGACGCGGTGTGGTTAAGCACTTACAGTCTGCTGGACACAGTTCATTAAAATGGACAAATTCCATATTCCGCTGCCAGGTTTCAGTTAGGAACATAAAGTCCAAATTATTCCTAATGAAAAGGTCGAACCCACTGATAAGGCCTTTCCAACTTTTTAGCTCATGTTGTCCTCATGTTGTACCCACTAAGAACATGAAAAATGGGGCCTGGGTGGGTTTCTGTGTGCTTTGCCCCGTTGGGGCCCATTTAGTTCCCAGATTTTACCAATATACCACCAAGATGGGCTTATAAAATGGGGCCATTATGGAACCCGCAGACAATCCCACTTTAAACCCACGTTTTAGCTTATGTGGTACCCACATGGTACCCACAAAAAACTTGAAAGGTGGGGCCCGGGTGTGTTTCTGTCACGGTTCTGGGTCATTTTGACCCAGCTTTTTCTGCTTCTGTTTTGGTGTTTTCTAAATTATGATTTGTTTGGGTTTTTGAGTTGTGCTGGTTTGATTTTGTATTAAGGGTTATTCTTGGTTTTGTTCTCCTTACGTTATTTGGTGTTCTGGCCTCTAGTTTAAGTCACTGTCTTCTCTGTTTATGTTTTATATTCCTTCTGTCAATCTCTCAGTGTCAAGTTTGCGTTTTTGTGATTTATTTCTTATTTCCTGTTTTATTTTGATAGTCCCAGTCCTATGTCAGTGTATTCACTTTTACCTGCCCCTGTCTCGTTAATCCTAATCTCTCCCAGCTGTGTCTCCCTCCTGTTTCCCTTTCCCTGATTACTCCCTGTGTATATAAGCCCTGTGTTTGAATTCAACATTAATGAATTAATGGAAGTGGAGGAAGCAAGAAGAATGAGTTTAGTAAAGTTTGACTTGCCTGACTGTTTTCATTTTGCTTAAGGCGCCTTATAATCTGCTGCACTTTATGGTCTGAAAAATACGGTAACTACATTCATGTTTCTCTGTTTAGTTATCATGTTTCACTTCCTGTTTTATTCTGGTAGTTATTTGTCCTGACTAGCTTGCGTTCGTCTGTTTCTCTGACTGCAGCTGTCCTCAACACTGCTGCTTACTCTGTCCCAGAGTAATAACCAAGCACAGACATGAACATTCTTACACACTGTTACAGGAGCCTAATCGTTCTTTGTGCTAACGGTTTCCGAGCTAGCACGTCTGTTCTTTCCTTTCAGTGTTTTTGTTGATGTTTCCTTTCATGTCACAGTCAGTTACAGACAGACCACCTCAGACCACTCTTAAGTGCAACTTAACATGAAACATTTTATGTTTCCACTATATTTTTAACTGTAATACCTTTTGATGACTCACACCATATTACATCCACATAACATCATCGTGTTATTATCGGGTCCTACATGTCAGAATGAAACAAGGAGAACTTGATCAAGCATAAGTATATGACGAGGCCTGAGGAAAGTATTTTTGACTTCATCGCCTAATCCTGAACATAGTTGGGTTTAGGTACCTGCAGCTCCACAAGCACATCACGAGGTGACAGATCTTAAACTCCAAATCACAAAAACTAATGCTGGTAGAGGGGTAGAATAAAAATGCAGACAGAAGTGCTCATTACATCTTCCCACTTTCCCACTGCAGCTGTGAATATATTCTCAGAGTTGAGAGTAAATGGTGTAGCACATACACAGGGCACAGTTATCCAGGGTTGGGCTCAGGGTTTAGATCTGAAGGTTAATAACTAACATTGCAAAGCCAAGGTTAAGTTATTGGTAGAAACATCGTATGGCATCACACCATAACAGCAGACTCCACTAACAACCCTCTGTGCACATCAACATTCACTACAACACTTTCACGAAGATTCAAAACTGTGTCGACTCTGATTGCATGAAGAAACAGATTTAGTTTTAAATGATCTGCGTCCACCAAGCTCTGTGGATAATGATCAGTTTCCCTGCGACTGGTGCTGCAGCAAAGAGTGTTTTCTAATGCTGGGGACTGAATGAAGATAATGGCAGGCAGAACTCTGTATACGCTTTCATCTGATTCTGACATTTTTAGACTTTATATAACAATTAAAGTGTTTGGCACACAGCGCACAGGAGACTGAGAGCCTAAAAATGATCCTGACTTCATATAGGAAATACATTTGGGTCAAAGTACCGAAGCCTGAACAGGATCAAGACAGACAAAAAGCAACTGTGTGGACATAGATATAATTCTTCTGGAATAATTTAAAATCATTTATAACTAAAAGTGCCAGACTATAGTTTAAAGTAGAGATGATCTTTTCCCATATAATTGTCTAAAAAAGTAACAGAAGTGTCATACATTAACACTACATAAAATCAGCTTTCAGTAGGTTTTAGTGATATTTGCCTTCTTTTACCACAGTAGTCTTAAAGCAGACTAGTAGGTATGCTGTTGTAAGCCTGCACAGGTGAGAGGTTTGTAAAAACAGGGAGCTTACATCTGTACCTCAGAATCACGATTTCTTCATGGCTGATTCCTTTTGGACTCTTTGAGTTTCAGGTATAACATTATAAACAGCTGTATCAGAAATACACAGTATCATAAGTAAGCTGTTAAAGGTGACAGTCTAGCAGTTTGGACAGATGCTATCAATCTATCTAAAAGATCAAGCATAGCACCCAGCAAACAAATCAAGTGCAGTAGCAGCATGTAGAGCAGCGGTCCCCAACCCCCGCCCCACGGCCCGGCACCGTTCTGTGAGTCGTTCGGTACCGGGCCGTGAGGCTCGGGTGTGAAATTGATGGTTTTCAGGGTTTTTATCGTTAACTCGGTTCCCCTGGGTCTTTCCCGTATTTTGAAAGAAATGCGTTACCATAGCGACCAGAGAGCATTAAGGGGCAGAGAGGAGGATGTTACTCCCAATGTTGTTGGCGCATTCTAGGAGGACGCTGCTAATAAAGCTACACAATGAATTCACGTTTATTATTATACCTCAGTTTTTGTCTCGGTCTTTTATTTTGTTGTATTTATCCATGTGGTGTGAATAAGGCACGGTGAGTCCACGGGTCACAGTTTTGAGCCATCTTTATTGACATGCATCCCACCACAACTACACCAACCCTTGAGTCCCCGTGTTGTAACACGGCGGGCATGATTGTGGATGCCGTGCAGGTGCGTCCGCGCGGCAGACCACGCCCCACCACGCCCCACCACAATCCGCCACACCTTAAAGGCCGGTCCGTGAAAATACTGTCTGACATTAAACCGTCTGTGGAGCAGGTTGGGGACCGCTGCTGTAGACCACCTGTCAGGTAAGGACAGCCTGGAAAGCCCTAAACAATTCTTTGTGGGCTTCAAACTGATACCCGCCGCATATTTGTACCTAACAGTGTCTGAATTTGGTCCCTGAACTTGACCAAAAGCCTGATCCTTTTTTTAAACGGAGGGTAGACATTACATCCTCTGGTGCTCTCAGATCCATTCGCATGTCTTTGTAGTACAGTTGCCAGTGATTTTAAACATATAAACAGAGAGAGAGAAATAAAGTCATGTTACGTTCACTGTGTTGCTCAGGGTTCACGCAGCTTGGAGCTCAAGGTTAGCAGGCCTGCAGGGGCTCACTCAGCTCCAAGAAAACGTCTCTTAGAATCAGCACATTCAACTTCACGACTGCCTCATGCAGTCACACGCACACACCCTCAAAGCTTGTTGCTGCATGATCATTTGATACGGTTATCTGTAGAAGCTAATGTCCTGAGTCTGTGACTGTTATGGTGGGTGGGTGGGAGTGGGGGAGCTTGTTTGTGTTTTTGTGTGCAAGTGTTTTGAGTTGATCCCACTGAAAGTCACCTCTGATAGCCATTATACACCCACACGCTGAAATATCCCTCAATTTCTCTTACCCCCTACCAACTAACTCCCCCACAAAGCACACTAAACAGCCACGGTCTGTTGCTGTGTTTCTCTGATTTACAGAGGATTTACAGCAATGCCACAACCATATTAATATTTTGGCATCAAGGACTATTTGGTGGATCTTAAGCACAGCAGTAGATCTGTGACACGCTGCCGAGGTTTGGGAATCAAACATGTTTCTGAATCCGTTGTTTTCCATCATATATCACAGCTAGCCTGTAATAATTGTGTGTTTGAATAAATATACGTGGCCATCGCTCTTTTCTTTCAGCACCTGCATCTGTAATTTGAGCGTACCGGTGCACAATTATGCAGGGGGGCTCTGTCCTTTATTTGTATGTTGTGAGTCGTATGTGGCTATAAATCACCCGTGTTCCTTTGTCGTACTGCTGCCTGCCTCTCAGTCTGTGTTCGGTGATAGATCCTGACACGCTGCTGTCTGAATTATTGATTGTCTGATCTGAAAGTTTGATGCTTAGCCTCAGGGCTGGATTAACCTGCTGCCAGCGCGGCCATCTCCACCTCTAAGGTAACCGCAGCGCTGACACATGAATACACATGCAAACTCATATATTCATATATACAGGGTGGGCCATTTATATGGATACACCGTAATAACATGGGAATGGTTGGTGATATGTTAAAGTCCTGTTTGTGGCACATTAGTATATGTGAGGGGGCAAACTCCTCAAGATGGGTGGTGACCATGGTGGCCATTTAGAAGTCGGCCATCTTGGATACAACTTTTGTTTTTTCAATAGGAAGAGGGCCATGTGACACATCAAACTTATTGGTAATGTCACAAGAAAAACAGTGGTGTGCTTGGTTTCAACGTAACTTTATTCTGTCATGAGTTATTTACAAGTTTCTGACCACTTATAAAATGTGTGCAATGTGCTGCCCATTGTGTTGGATTGTCAATGCAACCCTCTTCTCCCACTCTTCACACACTGATAGCAACACCGCAGGAGAAATGCCAGCACAGGCATCCAGTATCCGTAGTTTCAGGTGCTGCACATCTCGTATCTTCACACCATAGACAATTGCCTTCAGATGACCCCAAAGATAAAAGTCTAAGGGGGTCAGATCGGGAGACCTTGGGGGCCATTCAACTGGCCCACGACGACCAATCCACTTTCCAGGAAACTGTTCATCTAGGAATGCTCGGACCTGGCACCCATAATGTGGTGGGGCACCATCTTGTTGGAAAAACTCAGGGAACGTGCCAGCTTCAGTGCATAAAGAGGGAAACACATCATCATGTAGCAATTTCAAATATCCAATGGCCTTGAGGTTTCCACTGATGAAGAATGGACCCACTATCATTGTACCCCATATACCACACCAAACCATCACTTTTGTTGGTCCAACAGTCTTGGAGGGATCCATCCAATGTGGGTTAGTGTCAGACCAATAGCGGTGGGGTTTTTTTTTTGTTAACTTCACCATTCACATAAAAGTTTGTCTCATCACTGAACAAAATCTTCTGCGTGAACTGAGGGTCCTGTTCCAGTTTTTGTTTTGCCCATTCTGCAAATTCTGTGCGCCGATCTGGGTCATCCTCGCTGAGATGCTGCAGTAGCTGGAGTTTGTAAGGGTGCCATTTGTGAGTAGCTAATATCCGCCGAAGGGATGTTCGACTAATGCCACTCTCCAGTGACATGTGGCGAGTGCTACGCTGTGGGCTCTTGCTGAATGAAGCTAGGACAGCCACTGATGTTTCTTCATTAGTGACAGTTTTCTTGCGTCCACATTTTGGCAAATCCAACACTGAACCAGTTTCACGAAACTTAGCAAGCAGTTTGCTGACTGTAGCATGGGAGATGGGTGGTCTCGTAGGGTGTCTGGCATTGAAATCTGCTGCAATGACCCGGTTACTGCGTTCACCACATATCAACACAATTTCGATCCGCTCCTCACGTGTTAACCTCTTCGACATGTCAATGACTGTGAACAAAGAGAAACTTGTAAATAACTCATGAAAGAATAAAGTTATGTTGAAGGGAAGCATAGGAGATAAAAACTTTCCATACTGTATAATTCTTCTAGAGGTTCAAGTCCCTTTAGGTGATGTGAACAGCACATTTATTCAGGACTACTTTTAAGTTAAAAAGGTAATTCAAATCAAATATTAGAGAACAACAATAATTGGTCTGGTAAAGCGAGAGAGGAGGCCGACATGGTGGTGAGAGGAATGGTAGCATTCACACTGTTCCATCATGGTGTCGATAGGAAGAGAAATCTTGACAGTAGAATGTGGAGTGAAGAGAGTGCTTGACAGGATCATAAGTTTGATCCTGGAAATCAAGCTGGAAATCTGTGGATAATGTTGGAAGCTGTGAGTGCACATGCTCCACAAGTTGGATGTCTGAAGAAAAAATCTGGAGTAAGCTGGATGAAGTGGTAGTGTCCCTAAAGGGTTAGACCGGTGATTGGAACAGACTTCAGTGGACATAGGTGGACATAAGGAGACAGAGATGATGAGGTGTTGGCAGGTATGGTGTTAATGAGAGAAATGACAGATGGTGGTGAAATTCACAAAAAGGATGGAAATGGCTGTGGTGAGCATATATTTCAGGAACAGGGAGAAGTGGACGGTGACATATAAGAACAAGATGCACAAAGGTGAACTACATGTAGTGCAGCATCTGTAATCTGAGAGAGAGACTGTTAGATGGTGGCTAGGCAACGTTGGACGGTCATTTGTAGGATGACTTTCAAAATCACGAAGAGAAAACAAGTGAAGGCAGAGGTCAGCAGGTAGTAGTGGAAGTTAAAGAAGGAAACATATTGTACAGCGTTCAAGGAGGAGTTGAAACAGGCTGCGGTTGGTAGAGGAGAGGATGCATGAGAAAGTCAGGAGCGGCACAGAAGTACACAAACATTTTAGAACAACCCAGTGTTTCCATTTTATATTGAAAATTATGCAGTTTAATGTCTCGTTGCACTCGGAAATGAAAGCATGGTACAAATAAGGAGTTGGAGTTAAAACAGAAATCATGGAATCAGTTTATAGACCAAAGTGAGTCTAACCTTTGACTCATCAGAGTCGCCTCCTTTGCAGATATAACCGCTGAACACAGCCGTGGCTTCTGGCTACAGCAGAAATCTAATCTTCTCCCATATCTGTAGCAGAAGTTCCCATAAACGTGGACCTTGTAGCTGCTTTGCTTTCACTCTTCTGTGCAGTTCATCCCAAACCAGCTCGATGGGGTTTAAGTCTGGAGACTGTGCTGGACCTCCATGTTTTCAAGCTCACCATCTTGTTCTTTGTTCCTGAGGTAGTTCTGGCACAGCTTGGATTTATGTTTGGGGTCTTTATCCTGCTGTATGATGAAGCCCTGACCAACTAGGTGCATACCAGAGGGTCCTGCATGGATGCTGTGGTAGCATACTGGCTTTGGCATTAATGGCTTGTCCTAAAATCAAACTGATATCAGTATCTCTCGCTCGCCCTGCTGTATTTGGATGCAAACATTGCAGCTTTTGACACTAACAGCACCAAAGCAGCATTTGTGATTTGAAATAATGCTCTCATGAGCACTAACTGACTGATAACATGCATAATACTGTAGATCAACTGTGTGATTTAGCACATCATCCCCATATCAGCATAAAGTCTGGAGAATAACTTGGTTAAACAACATTTTAGAAGGATATTAAAATGGTGCTTTACATGTTTTATGACACAAGTATTGTTTTCCCCAGAAAAACTAAAATCTAATTCTAGCACCTGTCCCCTCCTGAAACTGTAGGGTGCCATTTATTTTATCAAATACATTTGGGTCAATGATTACGTGCAAGATGAAATTATAAATGTTTTCACAGATTTTCTGTTATATTCTACCTTCAGATGGAAACTATGAGCAGGTTAGCATAAGGGAAATGTTTGTTGGTACAAATAAAGAAACATGTTTTAGGCATAACTCCAAAACTCTGACATGAAATGTAGCCAGTGGATATAATGTCTGACCTGTTGCTGAGATCAGTCAAATTCTAACAGCTATTTGAACACAAAATCAAATGACACAATTTCAGCTTGTAGTCGCCAATGGCGAGTACCTGCTTTTAACAAAGTCATTAACAAGTCAAATGGTGTCACAGCGTTAGTCAGGGTTTTGGATGATTTAGGCTACGTCCACACTAATACGTTTTCATTTGAAAACGCATCGTTTTCTGTCATATGCTGTGGGGGTGTCGGGTCGGGTGTGGTCCAGGTTCCTGTTGTCCGTCCCCTGGGGAGGAGTTGGCCAGCTCATCACCTGCTTCCAATTTCCGGGGCTCCATCTAGAGGGTTTTTAAGCCAGCACTGCCTGCCACTCCTCGCCAGTTCGTCCTGCTACCACCCGTGGTAAACTTGGCCTCCTCTGTGCTCAGACTCTGTATGCCTGGATCGTGGGTTGTTCTCCGTCTCCTGTATTCTCCAGATTCATCACCCGTCGTACTCACCAGCAGCGCTGGTTCTGTTTCCGTCCTGTTTTCCAGTCTGCCCAGAACCCTAGGGCCACACACTTATCTTCTCCTCAGCCTGCCCTCCAGCCCGTACTTCAACTTCCCTGGACACCTTGGAACCTGGACCAGCCTCCCCACACTCTCAACCATCCCTGGAACGCTCCCACGGCAACCCCTTCCCCGCCTAATAGCCGGTGTCCACTAGTACCACTCACCTCTGCCCTTTACTTGTTTCCCATTCAGTAAAACCCTTCTCCTGTGTTTGCAGAAGTTCCCGCCCGTGTTCTCCCTGTGTTCTACGTCCGTTTCTCCGCCCTCGGGCCTCCCTCAGTTCCTGCGAATGATTTCTGTTAGACCCAGTCTTGTTTAAGTTCCTTTTCCTTTCAATAAATTGTACTTAGTTCGAGCAATTGAGTCTGCTCTTGAGTCCACTGCATCCTTGTTTGTGACAGTTTTCTCTCCGTGGCCTCCCGTCCACACTGAGACGGCGTTTTCGGTCAAGGAAAACACAGCGTTTTGAAAACGCTCTCCAAAGCAGAGACATTAGAAAACGCCACATGCACGTTGCAGTTTGGACAGAGAACCTGGAGCTTTTTCGAAAACGATGATGCATTTGAGTCATGTGATGCAGTCATGTGACCAATTAAACAAAGATAGTGGAGGGCATTATACAGCTGTTGTTGTGCTTGACAGCCCTGTTAAAGATTAATCAGTCTGCACGGGCTCCAGAGAGCTTTTCTTCAAATTCTTTAATTCTCAATCGCTTTTGCAACTTTGTACTTTTGTGTTACTCGCAGCAACAACTCCACCTCATTGTGAGTCCATTTAAAAAACTTGCTGCTTTTCCTCCACATTTTGCCGACGTTTCAAAGAGCCGGAAAATAAATAAGTGGCAGACAGAAATGAGGCAGGTCGAATCTTCTTGCGTTTCTCGCATTTTCGGCCTTTTCAATGTGGACGCACAACTCTGTGAAAACCACTGAAAACGCTAGTGTTTTTGGACAAAAGCGCCATTTTCAAACGTATTCGTGTATACGTAGCCTTAATGAAGAAAGAATCCACAAACGTCAGCACAGATAGAGCACAGCAGGCTCAAAGTCTGAAGGCTTTATCTTCAACACCATCGTGCTGTGGACGTTTGTGTCATACTTCGTATTCTGTGAGATAATAAGTCAGAGTTTGGAATAATGGAGGCAAACTGCAGTTTAGTTGTATAGACAATTACAGAACTAACACGTCTTCGGCACCATGCGTCATTCATCATCTGTGTTCCTTCCTGATCTCAAAGCTGACAGGTTTGAATGAATTCTTGCCCTTTCTCATAGTCTGGCTGCACTGCTCTCCTGCATCGTTCGGTGTTGTTCAGTAACTACATGACAAATAGACAAATTGTCAATCTGTGTTGATGTTACAACTGAGTGATTTCTTACAAATGAAGCTCCCATTGTGAACACGTCTCCTGTTTGTTAACCGTCATAAAGAACCTTCTCCAGTGCTCAGGTAACAGATGCACATATGTGGTAGATTTAGCAGTAAAGTAATTACAGCCTTGTTGGGTAAAGCCATAAACTAATGGCCTCCATCAAACAGTGCTGCTGGCTGTATTGTTAAAATGCAAGTGGCTTTATTTATTGGTCTTTCCTCTGCCAGTCCCGAGCCTTTTCCTCTCTCCATCTTTTTGTCTCCTCCTGTGTGCTGTTTCTCTTTGCTTATCTGTCACATTGCTGAGGTGAGTCCTCTGTCTCCTGATTTATTCATGATACGACTTTTAATATCATTCACTATGACACCAGAGTCTGCATCTCAAATTAAAATCCTTCAGGCAGTGTGTGTGCCCTGTAGTGCACATTGTGTAGTTCGCAGTTTGTGTGTGTGTATTTGGGAGCAAAAAGAGAAAATCTATGAGAGCGCATGCTTAAATAATTTGGTGATTATATGAGGACATTACAGAACCGTAACATCAACCAGAAGAATGAATTATAAGTGTATACGAGGGCAATCCCAAAAGTAAGGTCTCCTATTTCTTTAGAAATACAAACCACCTTTTACTTTCTATAATATTTACGTCATTTTAAAGGTTGAAGAATTATTTATTTTTCTACATAATTGGTTGATACATTTTTGTCGGCGCTGTGGCAGTTTTAGCATGCCCGAGTCATACCAGCTCGCCGCCAGGTCTGTCAGGGAGCGTCGAACCTCGTCTTTCACCTCTTCGTCGGAGCAGAATCACCTTCTGACCGCTCTAAGCTCTCTGCCACACTTGCAAACGTTTTTACACCTACGTAATTGGCGTTGAATTTCAACCGGTTTAAGGCTTTTTGTGTTCAAAAATCGAAAAACTGCACAAGCCTCACACTTGCCAAGCCAGGATTGAGCATCCCAGTGGGGATTGACCTCGTGTGTATATATATATATTCATCCTTTATTACATATGCGACTCATCACTGAAAATCTCTATGGTAATATGGCATCTCAACAATTAGCCAGGTGTAATTGAGTGAGGTGCATGATTGTCACCAGCAATTGCAGTGATGGAAAGCCATGCCATTCACGAGTGTGTGGGTGTCGACTACGAGCATGGCTCCATGTGTGTCTCCGTGTTTTAATGGGCGCTATAAGCTTTGATGGAACATTACCAGTTTGTTCATGAGTGTGTGTCAACATATGTGGGTGGAAAGGTGCGCTTCTGAAGAGCTTTCTCTGTGTGAACGCGTGGGCGGGATTTTGTATGTGTTTATCAGTATATTGGAGAATTTGTCAGAAGCAGCTGAAAGTGACAAAGAAGGGAAAAGCCACGTGATGACTTGAAGAAGTGTGCTTTTACACAGTCCGTGCTGCCTCCAACACTTCTGCCCTTTCTTAAATAGAGACATGCTAAGACTTTGCACTTGTAGTTGCTGTGTGCTTGCTGTCATCCTCGTGGAGCTCATTGCATACGCTGAGCGCTGCATACCAGTGATGTGGTTCACAAGTGTGGAACCATTTAGATAATATAAGAAGTCTTTAAAGACGCATATAGAGTAAATGGCAAACTGAGTGAAGGAGATCTATTATGCTTTTTGTTATTTTATATCATATATATTATAAATGTGTACACTCATTATAAACAAGGCTAGCTAGTTGTGTGTTCACACCACATCACAGAGGAATCTTTTGTTATGGGCCTGGGTTAGTGACCCAGTGTTTTTTTAATTTTATAGTTTTGGTTTTTGGTTTCTTCTCATGGTGTCAAGTTTTTTAGTGTTTCTTGAGTTCAGTTTTAGGGTTTGTTATGTGTCCCTGTGTTCTACGTTTCCTGTTTTATTGTGAAAGTCTGTGTCTTATGCCAGTTGTTCAGTTTGTATTTCCCCTGTCTCGTCTTGTCAATCAGAATAAGCTGTGCCTCCCTCCTGTGTGTCGTGTCCTCGTTCCCCTCTGTGTATTTATAGTGTGAGTTCCCTCGTGTTCGTTGCTGGTTCCTCTGTGTCGTCTCTCCTGTGTCTTCCTGCTTCCTCGTCTCCCTTCCGCAGCCGTGACATCTGCAAAAGTTTGCAGAACATTTTGTCCTACGTTAGCTGCTTTGCACAGTCAGGAATGTAAACATTTAATATGAACAAAATAAGCTCAGATCTGATTCAATGGGCAAGACCAGAAGTGCTTGTTTCAGATGCTGAGTGAACTGAGGAGCAGTATCAGATAAAATAAATCATACGTTTCGAGTGGGGCTCCATAATAAAAATATGCAACTAGAAAGAAGCATTAAATGTCTATTTTAAAGAAGAACCTGGTGATTATCAGCAATATTAACTGAACTGCAAATAATCAAAGATATGAGCAGTGATTCAGTTTTACATTCATACGTTCTTTATAATGCTACCCATCACCTCGGGGGTTACTGTGTTTTCTCAGCCAAATTCTGACATAGTTCAACAACTAAGTTAAACTAAGTAATGGTAGTAACTTCACTAGACACAACTGCAATAAGTCCCTCAAGCTGCGACTAAGCTTAAGGAAGTGCTTCATTTAACAGCAGCTTAATGCTCCAGCAGCAATAGAGGTAACTTGTAGTAATGAGGACACTGGGAGTGTGAATGGTTGCCTGTTCTTCTGTGTTAGACCTGCAATAGACGGGTGACTTGTGCAGTGTGTACCCTGCCTTTAAACCAGTGGGACAGGCTCCCAGTAAACAGAAGAAAACTGATGGTAAGTCAGAGTTTCGGGAAATATCTGTCGTATCTTTTCATTCGTCAGCTTGTACAGCTAGCTTTAAAGTATGTCTCCCGTGCTTTGTACACTGTGCTTTCTAACACATTACTGTGGCATTTCCCTGCTACATGCATGTAGCTGTATGTGCATACTGGTCTGTGATGTCTAAAGCAGGCTCTTTCTATTTGTTGTACAGTGTGTAAAGGTGGCTGGAGGTTTAAATATTACATAAGGTTCCCTCTTGCTGCACTGTTTTAAATAAAAAGTTCACACAGTCCCAGCTGTTCACCAAAGTTTATAACCTCTGTTTTGTTTTCTATCACAATGTATTTATTTTATGACACAGCAGTGTGTATGCTGAGCAGCTTAGCAAAGGAAAAGATGTTATCAAAGCAAAATGACACTAACTCTTATATATATATATATAATATATATATATATCATAATAATCTGACAATACTATAATATTGGCCATATTATATTTACATTACCACAGGCTTTAGTCTCATGAACAACATTAACTAATTGTTATTTACTAACTAATCTTAAATGACTGTTCAGCACAGAAATGAAGCCCAACAATCATGTTTTACAGTCCTGTGGTCTCAGCCTCAGATACTCAACTAATCAAAGTGATGTCATGACAAAAATTAATGACCAACAAAACATTTTTCTCCTTCATTTCTGTCACACAAAGCTGTATGTAACGTGTCTCGCGGTTAGTATCATGGTTGCTAGGCAACCTGAACAGTGCGACGAAGCGTATACCGTCCCATTTTACAAGCCTCTCACTTCCGCACTTCTCGTACGCACCGTACGTAGTACGCGTAGTGCGCGTTCTTCAAGCATGCAGACCCTGAATTGGGACACAGCCCAGGAAAGCTACAGAGGCACAGAAAGGCCCCAGGTGACCTCCTCATCGTGAAGCAGCAGTGCTAACCACAGCATGAGGCACCAGAGTACAAACCAGTCAGAAAGATGTTTTAAAATCACAGGCCAATGGTATCATAGAGACAAACAAACTAATCAGATTAAACAACAACTGAGCAGAAGTGGCTGCTGCTGTTTGTGGTGTTTAATTCCACAGCGTCTCAGATTTAACTTCAGACTTTCATACTAATACTCTGACACTGCATTTGTTGATTGTACCAATCATCATCCTGTCTCATACTGGCAACACAATGATTCTTACTATAATTTATTTGTCTCTTTGAGATTTTCCTGAAACATTAAAAGTATTTTCCTCTCTGCAAAAGTTGGTTCTGTTGGTACTCATGACCACGATTAGTGGTTGTTGATCAATGGTCATGAGGATTTGCATTTACTTTATTCTCCTGCCTTCGGTCTCTCTGGTGTATCTCTTCAAGTGGCTGGCCAAGGCCGTGAGTCGTTGCTTCCAAGTTTCCAAGGACTCAGGTATGGACAGCTTGCTGTACGCCTTTCTTCATCACAACAGTCTGCAGCTCCAGTGATTGGCTTATTTCCTCTGCACTGCCTTGATCTTGGCCTCTAGTCTTCTTCTCCATGTACTGCTCCATGTGGCCATTCATTTTGTAGCCAAGCATCTCAGTGATCACTGCTGCTTGGTATAGATCAGCTGATTAGTTGTGGTGATGGTTACAGTAGGTTGTAATGCTGCATTCACACCTTCTAGCAGACCTTCACAGGGTGCTTCATGTAGTCTTGTAATCGGCCACGGAGGTTCCAGGTTTGTAGCCCTGCCATGATTCTGTCTTTCAGGTCAGCTGCTCTCACACTCAACGCACCTTCAGTTGGACTTGGGTCCCAATCCTTAGTGGTTGTGATTTCCTCTCTGACCTGACTTCCTGCTTCCCCGTTGCCATACCTTTACTGTTTTACCTCATCAACATCCTGTTGTGATAGCAGTTCCTTGTTCTGAATGTTGGAATACTGAGCTATTAATTGCTTTGATGTTGGGTATCAAAGTTTCAATAGGACATCTAACCGCTGGGGTTACTTGCATAGTAGTGTTAAATGGTAAAATGGTGAAGAAGGAGTCAAGATGGTCGTTTTAAAGGTTTAAAAGGTTTATTTTCTGCTAGTGTTAAAGTTCTGGTTCAGACTGTAGGTTAACTTCAGGGAGAGCCAAGGCCAGAATAACAAACAAAACATCCCTGATATGACAATAACAGGAACTTACCTAACTCCGAAGAAAACAAAATATACAACCTATAACCATAACCTGCCTAACAACACAGAAACAGGAGAAAACAGGGGATCAAAACAAAAGGCAGCTGTCCCCTACAGGCAGTCTGAACACAGACACATAAAATGCACATACACATCACAAGCCATGTAAGTCTGCACAAGTATGGCAGTCAAAAATGGCTGGACGGCCCAGACACACAGCTGCATTACATAGGGCTCTGCTGCTTGGCAGTTAGGTGGAGTCAGTGAGCAGCATTCAATCAGAACAGAGGAGCTGGAGCCTGGACAGAACACAAGGGATTATTTAGCAAGAGGGAAACAGCCTCCTTCTTGGTAGTATTCAAAGAGTGCTTGTTCTCATCCATTTACGCCTTCTTGGTCCAGCCGCCCACATCTCACCTGTGTCCTGGTTCCTCAACACTTGACATGGACCTGATTAATCAAGCAGATATGGTTTCAGTTATCTCTTTCTCACTCATATCCAAAGTAGCTTTTGGGCTTCTAGTCTAGGGAACCTAACTCTGGATACAGATGCTCCCAAGGCATCTAAACATGCATACATCACTGTCAGACTCCACAACAAAGACTTTAACTGAACAAACACACACATCCACACATGTGCAATAACATTAAGTGCAATAATCTTTTCTGGCATCGTTGTATTTTTACTCAGTTGTATATAGCATTCGTATTCTATTTTTATCTTATTGTATATTTTTATTCTATTTTATTCTACTGTATATAGTATTTTATTTTATTCTATTCTGTACAGCTGTGTACTGTATTTATTCTTATTGTATTCTAATTTTTGCGTCATAACTTTTGCACTGTCCACTTCCTGCTGTGACAAAACAAATTTCCCACGTGTGGGACTAATAAAGGTTATCTTATCTTATCTTATCTTATACATGGAGGATGAAGATTGTAATAATGCCAATAGAAAGATAAAGGACATGGGACAGTTCTATAAACTCTTTTGAACAACTTTCAGCTGTGCATTACTTCCCCTAAAGCACTGTGAAGATTAGGAACATCAATCAGATTTCAAATAGCACAGTGAGTGTACAATATCCTGTGTGCCACGCACAATACATATCATCTTAGCACTTGTTTAAAATCATTAATCACTATTGTTAAATGACAGTTTAAAAAGAGCACATCTAAACGGGCAATGAGTGACAAACAGGAACTGCTGTGTCGTCGGTCTTTTTCAGGCTCTCATGCACAAACAGAGAAATATGTATGTGTGTGGACTAAAAGGCATCCTGGTGGAATGAATTCAGAGGATCTCCACATTCTCTTGGCCTGCCTTTGGGTCATTATGTGTGCTACCACCTGGCCCTCCTCTTACCCATAAAGCTGCATTGCGTTGCATCAACAAATACCCGAAGGACAATAGCAAGGGATGACAAAGGATGAAGATGAAGAGGAGGGTGGGTGCATGCTGTGCCTCAGAGTGAGGGCATGGCCCAGCAGACTCAGCAGTGTCCCAGCGATGCGGGCTGGTTTTTGATGTTTTGAGCTTGGAGTGGGCTTGCTTTTTTAATGTTATGCAACTTTGAAGACGGAGTGTTTGAAGTTATGCATGAATTGCACTCATTTCCAGCTTCTTCCTGATTTGCTTTTGTTTTTTTCTACCATCTCCTTTTTTCCTTTGAGTTTTTTTTATTATTTTTTTTTCTGAGAAGCACAAGTTATGTGTTTGAAGTGAAGGAGTGTTTCAAGGGTACCCATTGTGCTCGTGGTCTTTCCACATATGCATGTTTTAATTACACTTAAGTGCTGCTGTGTTTTATACTGTCCTTCCTCTTGAAGCATCTACACTCGTTGATTCATTCAGAGCCTGCTCAAAGGTAGATTACAAGGGGAAAGTATCAAAGTGTCAAACTGGACTGGTATAAAGCAGCGGTCCCCAACCCCCGGGCCTCGGACCGGTACCGGTCCGTGAGTCGTTTGGTACCGGGCCACAAGAGTTGAGGCTCAGGTGTGAAATGTCTGGTTTTCAGGGTTTTTATCAGTTTTCAGTGTTATTTTGTTATCGTTTTTATCGTTAACTTGGTTTTCCTGGGTCTGTTCACGTGTGTTATGAATAAATTTTCTTTTTTTCGGTACCGGTACTAGTTTTATTTTGTTGTATTTATCCGCGACACCTTAAAGGCCGGTCCGTGAAAATATTGTCGGGCATAAACCGGTCCGTGGCGCAAAAAAGGTTGGAGACCGCTGGTATAAAGCACTCTACCTGAGCACCCAACACACAGAGCATCTTGGGGTTGGTATCTTGCCCAAGGATATTTGGCATGCAGACCGGAGCAGCAGGGATCAAATCACCAACCTTACTTGCTCTACCTTGTGAGCTACAGCAACCCCAGTGATTGGCTTATTCTTCAACTCATATTTGATTTTTTGTGAAAAATCCAATTAATTTTCAATATTTGACTTGATTTAACACATTACGTTTGCTGCAGTGACCTTAGTTGGTTTGACAAGACCAATTTCTCAAGGTGGGTGAGTTTTCTATTGGCAGATACATGTGTAATGTATGCAGCAAACTAACGGAGCCAGTTTACTTCACTTTTATTATTTAAGGATTTATGAAGTATGTACAGTATGAGGGCTACTGCTAAGCTGTGGGGCCAAGTGGGGGCCTTGGAAGATATTGTAACCACAGGGGGAAACAAACAGTGCTTGCACAGTTTCACACATAAATCTGGAAGCTGTGGAACCTGATACAGCTTCCAGGTTAAATTGCATGTTTGACTGGAACAGTGGAAAATGACTTTCATTCCTGTTGGTTTGGTGAGTTTCATTGTATCAATGAATAGCAATGCTTGGGTAACACTACAGGGCGTTCAGGGTGCTACTTTAGGACTTCGAATTTTTTTTAATACTCTGCAAACACTCACTCTTAAATCCTTAACACAGTGAGACCACATTCCCTTAAAAAAACAAAAGCACCTAATTTCCCACTCATGGATGTTACGTCATGGACCCTGGGTCTTGAACTTTGACAGTCTCTTCTATATTCTGAGTTTTATATTTTCTCATAGCAGCATTTGCTGCTTGGTTTCATTATATTTATATTATAATGTCACATCTACTTCTGTGTTTGTGTTTTATTCCTTGAGTCTGTGTTTATTTCCACCTCCCATGTCTGACAGCCTTCGTGTCTCTGCTTCTCTTTGTGATTTGTGTCAAGTTGGTCATGCTTCCCCTGTGCTGCTGTTGCACTTCCTGTTTTATTTTGGTGGGTGATGTTCTCTGTCTTGAGTCAGTTTACTTTTCCCAAGACTCATTATTAACTATCCCCACCTGTGTTCCCACTGGTACCCACACCCTCATTGTCCTGTGTTTTGTCCCAGTCTCCCCTTGTCCGTTGTTGAGTTGGCCCTCATGGTTGTGTTTCTTTGTTCTGCATTCAGTCTTCTATGTTTTGGATTCTGTGCTCTACATATTATTTGTTTTTCTCTGTATTGTTAATTACCTGCATTCAAGCTTTGTTTCGAATTCACTCCTGGTTTCTGATCCCGGTTCCACACTGCCGAACACTGACATGTAATAACTGCAGTGAGTTTCCTTTCTCTGGCCACAGATCAGGTGGTTGTTGTCGTCCACCTGCTTCAGTCATAAATGACTGAATGTAAATGTGTCGTTGCATATTTAGTTCAACACGTAAGTAGATACTGCCTGATATGGAGCTACAGTGCTGTGAAAACATATTTGCCCCATTTCCTCCTTTCTTATCACTTTTCTTGGTTCAGATCAAACCAGTGTTAATGTCAAAGATGACCTTAGCCAATCAGAGGTGGCTTTACTGGTGTGTTTCAGATCATCATCCTGCTCCATAGCCCAGGTGTGCTTGAGCTCCAGAGATCAAACTAAAGACCAAACATCGTCCTTATCATATCATTAGAATTCAAGGTCTCAGTTACAGATTAACCAGTATTTACAAACTGGACTTTGTATTTACTCTGATATTAAAATAAAATGTAGCTAATGACCTGAAACATGTAAGAATAACAAAGTAACAAAAGACTAACCAAAGCAAATCAGGCAAAAACCAGGAGAAGTGAGATCACTAAATAACAGCACACTCATTTTTTATAAATCCTTATATGTCACCTTAAATGGGGCCATTGATATATGCAAAAATGTCGTGGATTACAGTTATTTGTATCAAATCCATGTAAACAGTATCAACATGTATCTGATCTCTTCGCATCAGAAGAAACTCATCTAAAGTTTGAAGGAGTGCAGTAAACCAGTGTTTCAGCTTTGTATTGGATCTATTCTCATTCGACTCCAGGGTTTTTTTTTTTTTTAAATGCTTCTAATAAACAACAGAGAGCTGCTCGGCACCATCTATCCCTTCTCTCTGCTCCTTGTCAAAAAAGACAAATGATGTGAATACTTCCTTTTAAGAATGCTGCAGCCCATTTTGGTTCCTTCCGCTGGAGCAATAGTACTGTTCAATATTTAGGATCAGGCTTTGACAGCATGGAGGAGGAACCATTATCCCATTGTCTTGTGAAGTTGCACAGAGTGGTTTGGATCTCTGTGATGTGCACTTTTAATGAGGCCCATTAAATGAAGTGGCAGCTCCTCACAAGGAAAAGTTGGTTGGTGTTTAATAGTTTCACCGCAAGCTTACATAAACTCCTTTAATTCGGTGCTCGGGCACTCTTTCTGGGCAGCGCCGGGAGAAGGTTCCCTTGCTTTGCCGTGAGGCACGCAACAGCAATTAGCCATCCTCTGGAGTCTTAATTAGGGAGCCACTTCGACCTGAAGATGAGTGCGTGAGAGGACCACACGTCGGTCAACAGCCAAACAAAAATAGATGGAAAAATAGAGCTTCCAATTAATTACAGACTCCAAATGAGCATCCAAGTAGTCGTGGGCCTTAAAGGCAAGAGGAAAAAAGTCAGCCAGGGCTGGTTTGATTCGAGCGATGGAAGGCTGCCACCAATTTACAGGCGTGCTTTTACATATATTGAAGAACGCTCATCCGCCAGCTTGCAGCACCTGGGGGCTCGCAGATCTGAATGATCTGAGCATGTGCGTTAATATGTTCTGTAATTAGCTTATAACTGACTGAGAGGCGATTGTCTTCACCAGCTTATCCCTCATTTGGTTAATTGGCATTCAGTGCATGCGTGTTTGCTTGCATGTGTGTGTAGCAGGTTATACCTGCTTTTGTTCTCCCTCTCTGCCTCACTGTGAAGCAGGTAACGCTGCTGTGACTATGGTGATGAGAACAGCAGAGACAAAAGACAATTGCCATGGTGACGATGTACAATATTTAGCACTCGACGGTAAAGATGATAAGGTAACACGTGAATGTTGAAGACTTAGAATTAGTATTATGACTGCGATCAGCATTAAGGTGCAGCAGTGACATCAGTCACAGGCTGGGTGATGAGTGCGATGGTGGCGATGAGTGCTGCGGTGCAGGTTGTGACAGCGCCGAGGCCCGAAGCCCACAGTACGGCTCCGTATCAGATTACTGCTGGTCTGCAGGCAGAGGACAGAAGCGTCTCGTTAACTTTAATGAGATGAAGCCCTGCTCTTTGTCTGGGGAGTTCACTTTCTATATTCGAGTGTGTGTGAGGAAATGCACTAGAGTTGTTCTGCCTCCACCACAGTAACCTCAAAAGCAGACACAGAATCACGAGTAGGATGAGAATGCCAATTATGATCAGCAGCCATTTGTATTTCTTTGATTCCTCGTGTGCTCACTTCTGCATTAACCATGTTTGTGCTATATATGATTCATGATTGGCTTATTTGCAAATGAGCAATACTCCTGCTTCAACAGACCCTGACAGCTGACATTATACAAATAGTATTTTGCCTCTGTATGAACGACTGCATGTGTGTGCGCCTGTAAAATGAATATATCTTTGCGTAGGTCTGTTTGTGTGCTGGTAAAAGCGCGTGGCTGGGCGCCGCGCCAGCCTCTAAGTGACAGCACCCCCTCTCATTGGCGCATCCTTGTCTCAGAGACTAATGGCACAGAGAGAATCAATTACCGCCATAACATTGGTGATATGCCAGAGCTGCTGGGCGGCGGAGGAGAGAATGAGCCATTCCCATGCACCCTCTGTCTTCACCCACCTCCCATCCGCCTTTTCTTTCTCCTTTTCGTCCTCTCGTGTCAGCCAATGGCTGATTTGAATCTTTGACTTGTCCCCTCTCTTCCCATTGTCAGGCCTTTGTGGAGCACCGCAAAGAGATGGTACCCATTCCAGACACTCCCCAGAAGCCACAGTCACACCCCGTCATCAGAGAAGCTCAGGATCCTGGTGCTGAGGTAGAAAACATAGTTCTGCTCCACCAGTCACCGTGGCGATACTTTATTATTTGTAGTGTCTTCTGTTGCTCTTCCACGACACCACTGCGCTCATACTGGATGGTTAAAATAACCGACTGGACCTGTTGCTGCTGATCCCTGCATCCTTCTTCCAGCCCTCAGTGAATTTACATAACAATGAGCATATCGCTGTAAGTCCATGAACACACATCCAGAAGACTCAGCAGCCCATGTCTCAAGGCTGAGTGCAGCTTTGCTCCCTATCAGACTTTAAATGCTGCTGCTGGAAGAAAAAAAATACAATAATATTAGAAACTGAGGACACAGCTCAATATATAATATTAGGATAAAACTTTTTAATTTCAGAGGTGTGTTTGTTTTGTGTATTTGAACATGTGTGTATAATAGATGGAAATAGTTTAGTTGCCACGCTGAGCAGCCGGTGTGTTTGTGGTGTGGACCCAAAAGCAGACACAGGAGTGAAAACTAAAGTGTGACAAAAAGTGAGCCGCTTACTTAGGCTGCTGGTGAAAAAGAAATCAAGCTGAGGCAAAACTACACCAAAACCTAAACTGGGATAAGCTTTGGTTCATCTGGTTTATTTCAAGAAGCCAACAGTGAACTGTGTTACTGGGTTGTAGAACAGTTACATTAAACTTCATCAGGTCTAATTTAATCCCGTACAGTTAGTTCATTGGTGACCACAGGAGGTTTAGTGCTGCCCTGTCTGCCCCTGTCCACACCCGAGTGGGTGAGTGGGTACAGCTGGAGGAAGAACTATTTGAGCTCCTGCTGAAGTTTTCTCACTTACAAAGAAATGAAGGGACTCTGATGTTTATGACAGGTCTGTATAAATCAGCCTGCATGTCATTGAGTCATATTATGATGCCCTACAAGCCAGCCAGAATTCTGGCTCCAACACATTTGTTGTGTGCCCATGTGACACACAGATTACAACCGATCAATCAATTACAGTCACTCAACTTACGTATGTAAAAGCACGCCTATACAGAATTAATTTGTCCTGTTCCAGCCTCTCCACCAACACCAAACTCTGATGTACAATCTCAGAAATGTTGTTATGGCAGCAGCACACATACTGGCCTGTGTGTACGTTATTATTGAAAGTCTTCTTTGAAAAGTCTTCATAAAGCTTTGAGTTGTCACAACTAGCACAGACATAAAGTTTTATCTTGGCTAAAAAGTCACTGACGTACACTTTGACTGTGACTGATGGTTACAGTCTGTTTGCTGGTAAAACTGGTTTAAGTGAAAATTTTGTAGCTCTTTGTGACGATTGCTAACAAAAGGAAGACAGTCTGCGCTCGTTGCTGTCACTGGGTGCAGTCAGCTACAAAGAAGCCTTCTCCTGTCTTTGTGATGTCTTACACACTTTCAGTGACTGAATTCATTCTCTCAGGGGAACTAAACTGGGATTGGCTCTCCTCTCCATCTGATTACATTGAGGAACTGTGTGATTCATCAGCTCTCACACAATGTACTAGTGCTCAACTCAGTGGATCCAAGTCAGTCTATGTTCTTATCCTTCTTAAAAATGCACTAATTTGTAATTATGTCAGCTATTATTTTGCTGTTGCCTTTAAACCTTGTAATAAAAAGAAGAATGGACGTTTCTTTGGCCGCTCTGTTGCATGAGCACTAAAATACATGTAAGTTTACAGTAACCTTCCCCAAAGGAAAGCTGCTGTGCTGGTGCTGCGTGAACACACTCACTGACAGTAGAAGGCCGTCATAGCTGTGAACAAAGTAGAAATCCAAGTCACACCATTACTGGACTCAACTGAAATGAAGAGCAATGGTAATATTGTTGGAAAGCTTGATGAACATTTCTATATTGTGGGTCTGTTGTTGATAGACACCGCAGAGTCATCAGAAAACTTCTTCAGAAGTTTTCTGATGACTCTGTGGTGGTTGGATGCATCAGCAGGGATGATGAGACAGAGTACCGGGCTGTGGTCGACTCCTTTGTCACGTGGTGTGAGCAGAATCATCTGCAGCTCAACGTGGCAAAGACCAAGGAACTGATCGTGGACTTCAGGAAGACCAGGAAACACTTTACCCCTGTTCCAATCCAGGGGGTCAGTGTTGACATTGTGGAGGACTATAAATACCTTGGAGTACACATTGACAATAAACTGGACTGGGCTAAAAACACCACAGCACTTTACAGGAAGGGCCAGAGTCGTCTCTATTTTTTGAGGCGACTGAGGTCCTTCAACATCTGCCAGAAAATGCTGAGGATTTTCTATGAGTCTGTTGTGGCCAGTGCGATCCTCTATGCTGTTGCATGCTGGGGGAGCAGGCTGAGGGTCGCAGATGCCAACAGACTTAATAAACTGATCCGTAAGGCCAGCAATGTTGTGGGGATGGAGCTGGACTCCCTCAAGGTGGTGTCGGAGAGGCGGATGCTGTCCAAGATAAAGACAATGTTGGATAACACCTCCCACCCACTCCATGACATGCTGGTCAGTCACAGGAGCTCGTTCAGTGAGAGACTGAGATTACCCATGATGCACCACTGAACGACACAGGAAATCATTCCTGCCTGTGGCTCCCTGTACAACGCATCCACTTAACACACTGTTTGCTGCTACAACTACACATGTTTCTTTTCCAAATATTTATTTATAAGTGACTTATGTATGTATGTATGTATATATATGTATATATTGTACTATTCTTAGTTAGCGTATTGTCTGTCTTGTCTTAATGTTGGTTTAAAATGGAGCACTGTAACAAAAAATAATTTCCCCCAGGGATCAATAAAGTATTCTGATTCTGATTCTGATAGAAAGGAAACAGCGTCTCAGAGGAAACTTCTGCTGTGCTGTTGTTAGCCATCGCTGTGTGTGTGTGTTTGTGAGAATCACCACACCGATGCCATCCCTAACCCTTTAAAACCTGAAGTAACTGCCAGAAATCTTTATTTTTTTTATAATGGTGTTTGTTGAACCTTTACACAAAATATATAAAAATGTATCAAATTTTAATTTGTATCACATTTGCTACATTAGCCATGTTTTTGCAATTTAGTCATTAAAAATGGGTTGATCTGATATCCTCGTGTTGGTGTTGTTCCCAGATCATCATACTAAATGTTGTTCCAGGATCAACATTGCAAGTGACCAATCAGAATGTTGTGACGTCATACTTTTGCGACTTCGGGAAAAAGCGGCGTAAAACAAAAAACTGTTCTAAAGCTGCGTGAAACCGCCTCTGTCCGCCGATCAACGGACCCTGACCCTAACCCTGTAACTGTAACCCTTTAATAAACAGTAAGCAGAACTGATATTGTCCTTGCAACATTGGAATTTCATAAATGCACGAATGGCTTGGCGCGCAAAAGAATAACGTCACAACAATGTGATTGGTCACTTGCAATGTTGAACCTGGAACAACATTTTCATGATGGTCTGGGAACAACACCAACACGACGATATCAGATCATCCTTAAAAATGTGTCATGCAATTAATTTCATTTTTTGAGGGTAAAAAAGTCACCTGATGATGTAGAAGTCTGAGACAAAAGCATCAAATACAATACGCTGGGCTAAAGTCTGCAGAGCTGATCGGTCCATCCCTCCGTGTCCTCCTCTTCCTCCCCACAGCTGCCCAAATCTCCCTCTTTCCAACATGTTTCCGGCTCTTGTTGACACAGAGACGCTTTGTCCCGATATCCAAACGTTCTACCTCTGGAATCTTAAGTAAATCTCCAATTAAAGCAACTCCATGCTGACAATAACTTGAGCTACACCAGTAAACAATTTAATTTTCAATTTAGGCCTCGCTGTTATTTCCATTTTGTCTTTTTTTAATAGAACAATAGGATGAACATGCTTACAGTCTGGACTGGTCCTGTAATAAAGATTGATTGATTCCATTGTCTAAACCAGGCTGTGGAGGAGCTCTCATCTTAATGCTAACAAAATCAAATTTGCCCTTTTGCTCCGTCTCATGTGTGATATAATCTTTGTATTCACACCTTAGGAGGGACAAACTGTGCTACAAATATGTGACATCTCAATGGACTCTTTCAAGTGCATGCTGAATATCCAGTGCATAAATGTTAAGGGACTGCATGCATAGTCCAGAAGAGAACTCGAGGAACCTGATTTTGTATTGTACTACAATATTTTATTTATACAGCACCAAATCCCAAAGCACTTTATATTGTAATTCGGTCAGTTTACACCTGGAGATGTCAAATATTTGAAGTACAGAACTCTTCACCACATCTTTTCATACCAGCTTTGTTAAAAATAAATCAGAGGTGCCTGCAGTGATTGTAGTTAGAGTACATAAAGGATCTTAACAAGCTGACTATCACATTTAAAGGGTAGCAGAAAGCGAGCAGCACATTCTCTTAAGCCCAGCCTTCAATAAGCGAACATCGCCTCAGCCCTGATCTCGCATGCAGAGGTTTTTTTCCAAATTATCCATCAAATGGAATCAGGCTGCTGCAGTTTTTCACAGCTTCAAACAGACTCCTGGAAGAGGGTTACACTAAGAGAAAGAGAGGTGGGCCGGAGCGTATGACAAACTCATCTGCAGCGTAGAGGAGAAGCAGAGCGTCTGTGGTAGGAAAACTAAAAGACATGTCTGTCTTCTGCTGTTACAATAAATAGCTTTTATATAGTCGGGTAAAAAAAAAAAGCTTTGAAAGCTGTCTGGTCTAGACGTGGTAAACGGGCGACATTTGAAGTGTTGCCAAATAAAAGATGAGCTGTTACTCAAAAGCCCCTTCACTTCCTTTATCTCCTTCAGTCTCTTTCCCCTCTGAAGTTTGAACCATTCGTTTCTGACGGCACCTGTTTGAAAGAGGACAAGCAAAAAGTTAGAATCACAGTGGAACAAATACTCTTTTATGAGGTTGTATCCATTATACAGTTCTGCTCGACCAGATTATTAATAAGTCCAGTGGGAAGAAGTGACGGGGTCACACTGGTCTGCTCTGTATATGGGAGAATTTAAAACAATGTCTTTAATCTTTTCTGTAAAACAACTTGCCCTCTCTGGCTTTACCAGGCACAATCGTTTGTTTGGGAATCCTATAAACTCTCTATAAGCTTCTGTTCCTGTTTCTTTTCACATGTATTTCTATTCTATTTGATTAGCAGCAAGAAAAGAGACGTGAGACTGATTAGAAGAAGGAAAAAAGAAAAAGGGAGGAAAAAGTACAACAAGCCTCGTCTGTAACAAAACACGTTCAGAGACCAAACACGTGATATGGTTACATATGTGTGGGATTAAACATGAGAGGGAGAAACACAGAAGACCTGGGTCATCAACACGGTGGGTCAGGTTACTTGAAAATAGTAATTAGTTACTGATTAATTCTCCAAGAAAGTAATCCCATTATTTTACCGATTCCTTATTTTCAAAGGTAATT